>NW_027020324.1:510000-716859 GCF_036884655.1 Musa acuminata AAA Group
TTAAAACTTTATTTTTATTCAACCTTTTTTTTTGTTTTTAACAGAATCAAAGTTCCTTTTATATAATAATAATAATAATAATAATAATAATAATAAATAATAATAATAAAACAACCATGTCATGTCCAAACCTGCATCTGACTTATCAGACAAAATAAATAATTTTATAATTATTTAATATATTGCAAAACAAATCAAATATGTGTCATGCTTAAATCTGACTTGATTAATCACCACACTAATGTTTGCACAAAATGGACCACACATTAAGGAATTCTCCTGTGCCAACTTAACCAATAGCATGACATCTGCCACTCTGGACGAAAATAGACCCAAATGAAGACGTTGATTTTGACTTATGGACGAAGTCTTAGAGAGGCTGATTTGACCAATTCTAGGAGGCCCTCTAATATGACTTACAACTGAAGCGATCCTATACAAGTCTTCGATTCTAAAGTGGATGGCGGATTTTGATATAAATGAAATGATAATAACAAATGAAACTTTTAGGACGGTGATATGGCAAAAAATGGTAAACCCCACTCCCGGCGACTTCCCCCGCACGTGGACAGGCGCGACGCCCCAGGGAGAGCAACAAGGGCAACGGTCTGCGTTCGGACGTTAGCCTCACTGAGCCCGCAGCCCCTTCAGTTGACCCAGCACAGTAGGACGAGACAGAAGTGGGTAGCGGTTGAAGCTCGCCCATACCCTGCGATCCCCCGCTCCCATACGCAACGTCCTCAGCGATGTCGGACGCCATCAGAGATACGGCCCCGACCGACGGGATGGCGCAGCCGAGAATGCCGGGTTCCCCTATAAACGTCCTCAAGCCAGAAGGGAAAGGTAAGGCTGAATTCCCCAAAAACAACCGCCACCGCATCTCTCTAACTTAATCGTCGGAGGGGTCGGGTCGAGCGGACCCGACCATTGTGCAGGTATCAAGCCGAGGTCTCCCGACCGGGACGCGCCGGCGATCCCCGCTCGGGAAGAGTCGCCGCATCGCCCCGAGTCCGAGGCCGCACCCGACCACCCCGGTGGAGACGAGTACCGCCCCAGGGAGATCCCCGCCATTCGGACCCCCGAACGAGCCGAGACGACCTCCCGGGTCACGGCTAAGAAAAAGGGTGTTTACACTAAATAGAAAAAAGGTGTTTACACTAACATAATGGCGCTAGAAGGAGGGCGTGGCCTCGGGGCCCTCCTTCTAGCGCCATTATGTTAGTGTAAGTAACTTTTTTAGCCGTGGCCTCGGGGCCGTCGCGGCCTGGTTCGGGTCCGGAAGGCGGTGATCTCCTTGGGGGCGCTCCTCGAGATCTCCCGGCGGCCGAGCTCGGTGGTTCGGGTCGGGAGGTCGGTTCGGCAGCTCGGGTCACCCGGTCGGGTCGGGAGGCAGCTCGGGTCGTCCCAGTCGGGAAGAAGCTCCGCCACAGCGCCAGGAAGAGGCGACACCGTCTCGCACCTGCACACAGGTCGGGCCGGGGTGCTCGACCCGACCCCTCCGACGATCAAGTTAGAGAAAGATGCGGAGGGGGTTTAGGAGGAGGAGAAACCTCCGTCTGTTGAGTGTGTGTTCTTCCCCTTTTGCTTAGGACTCAGGGGTGTTTATAGAGGAGGTTTGATGTTACCGCTGGGGTTGTGTGGGAGGCCGAGCTGCTGCAGGGTACGGAGAGCCTCGGGCAGTGTGTTGCTCAGGGGGTTGCGTGGGAGATCGGGGGATCGCAGGGTATGGGCGAGCTTCAACCATTACCTGCTTCTGTCCCGTTCGGCTGTGCTGGGTCTGCCATTTTTTGCCATATCATATGCCCCCCCGAAAGGAGCTATGCGTCGGTTCCTGCATGCAGGGGGTCCGATGCATGGCTTTTTACTTCAGGTGGGCTGGTCATGCATATCCGAGGCGTATGACGTAGGCGGGCTAGCCGCGCGGACGTGTCTCGTGCAACATGGGGCCGAAGTGCGCAACTCAGTCAGGAAGCCGAGCAGGGTTAGACTCGGGGCCGATGGAGCCGATGAGGGCTGAGGAGCACAACGCAGGCGGGGTGACCGCGCAGGCGGGGTGACCGCGCAGGCGTGGTCTCGGGATGGCGTAGAGCCGAGGGCCGAGGAGCACAACGCAGGCGGGGTGACCGCGCAGGTGTGATCTTGGGAGGCGTAGAGCCGAGGGCCGAGGAGCACAACGCAGCCGGGTTGGCCGCGCTGGCGTGGTCTCGGGTGGCGTGAAGCCGAAGAGCCGAGGAGCACGACGCAGGCGGGCAGGCCGCGCAGGTGTGGTCTCGGGTGGCGTAAAGCCGAAGAGCCGAGGAGCACGACGCAAGCGGGCAGGCCGCGCAGGCGGGGTCTCGGGTGGCGTAAGGCCGAAGAGCCGAGGAGCACGGCGCAGGCGGGCAGGCCGCGCAGGCGTGGTCTCGGGTGGCGTAGAGCCGAAGAGCCGAGGAGCACGACGCAGGCGGGCAGGCCGCGCAGGCGTAGTCTCGGGTGGCGTAGAGCCGAAGAGCCGAGGAGCACGACGCAGGCGGGCAGGCCGCGCAGGCGTGGTCTCGGGTGGCGTAAAGCCGAAGAGCCGAGGAGCACGGCGCAAGCGGGCAGGCCGCGCAGGCGTGGTCTCGGGTGGCGTAGAGCCGAAGAGCCGAGGAGCACGACGCAGGCGGGCAGGCCGCGCAGGCGTGGTCTCGGGTGGCGTAGAGCCGAAGAGCCGAGGAGCACGACGCAGGCGGGCAGGCCGCGCAGGCATGGTCTCGGGTGGCGTAAAGCCGAAGAGCCGAGGAGCACGGCGCAGGCGGGCAGGCCGCGCAGGCGTGGTCTCGGGTGGCGTAGAGCCGAAGAGCCGAGGAGCACGGCGCAGGCGGGCAGGCCGCGCAGGCGTGGTCTCGGGTGGCGTAGAGCCGAAGAGCCGAGGAGCACGACGCAGGCGGGCAGGCCGCGCAGGCGTGGTCTCGGGTGGCGTAAAGCCGAAGAGCCAAGTAGCACGGCGCAGGCGGGCAGGCCGCGCAGGCGTGGTCTCGGGTGGCGTAGAGCCGAAGAGCCGAGGAGCACGACGCAGGCGGGCAAGTCGCGCAGGCGTGGTCTCGGGTGGCGTAGAGCCGAAGAGCCGAGGAGCACGACGCAGGCGGGCAGGCCACGCAGGCGTGGTCTCGGGTGGCGTAAAGCCGAAGAGCCGAGGAGCACGGCGCAGGCGGGCAGGCCGCGCAGGCGTGGTCTCGGGTGGCGTAGAGCCGAAGAGCCGAGGAGCACGATGCAGGTGGGCAGGCCGCGCAGGCGTGGTCTCGGGTGGCGTAAGGCCGAAGAGCCGAGGAGCACGACGCAGGCGGGCAGGCCGCGCAGGCGTAGTCTCGGGTGGCGTAAGGCCGAAGAGCCGAGGAGCACGGCACAGGCGGGCAGGCCGCGCAGGCGTAGTCTCGGGTGGCATAAGGCCGAAGAGCCGAGAAGCACGGCGCAGGCGGGCAGGCCGCGCAGGCGTGGTCTCGGGTGGCGTAAAGCCGAAGAGCCGAGGAGCACGACGCAGACGGGCAGGCCGCGCAGGCGTGGTCTCGGGTGGCGTAAAGCCGAAGAGCCGAGGAGCACGGCGTAGGCGGGCAGGCCGCGCAGGCGTGGTCTCGGGTGGCGTAGAGCCGAAGAGCCGAGGAGCACGACGCAGGCGGGCAGGCCGCGCAGGCGTGGTCTCGGGTGGCGTAAAGCCGAAGAGCCGAGGAGCACGGCGCAGGCGGGCAGGCCGCGCAGGCGTGGTCTCGGGTGGCGTAGAGCCGAAGAGCCGAGGAGCACGACGCAGGCGGGCAGGCCGCGCAGGCGTGGTCTCGGCAGAGATTGGCCGAGGTGCTCGGTGCAGGCAGGCTGCGACCGAGGGACGCCGCTTAGGCGGGCAGGCCGCGCTGAGGTGGGATTTCGGCAGAGAGTCGCCGAGGTGCTCGGTGCGGGCAGGCTGCGACCGAGGTGGTGGGCTTGGCAAGCATAGAGCTGCGGGGTTCGGCGCAGGCAAGCCGCGGCCGAGGGGCGTGAACCAGGTGGATATGGCCGTGGAGGTCGGCGCGGGCAGGCTGGCCGTGCAGACGTGGCTCGGGGTTTATGGAGCCGAGGGGCACGACGCGGGCGTACTGGCGGCACTGGTCTGTCTCGGGAACATGGAGCCAAGGAGCACGACGCAGGCGGCTGGCGGCGCAGGTGTGGTCTCGGGCATTACACGACTGAGGAACACGACGCAGGCGGGCAGACCGCGCAGGCGTGGTCGCAAGGGCCATGCGACCGAGTAGCACGATCAGGCGGGCAGGACGCGAGGACGTGGCCTCGGGCACCACGCGGCCGAGGAACACGACAGGCGGTCGGGCCGCGCCAAGGTGGGTCTCGGCAGAGATTGGCCGAGGTGCTCGGTGTGGGCGGATAGACCGCGCATGGGGCCGAGGAGCCGAGGCAGCGTGTTGCTGCGCACGGGGCCGAGGCAGCAGGCAGCGCCATCAGCTGAGCAGCTGAGGCGGGCTGCCGCACATGGGGCCGAGGCAGCGTGTTGCTGCGCATGGGGCCGAGTGGCCGAGGTGTCAAGGCAACGGGCTGCACCGTCAACCGAGCAGCTGACGCAGGCTGGCCGCGCACGGGGCCGACGCAGCAAGCTGCGCATGGTGTCGAGGGCCGAGGGCCGAGGCAGCGTGTTGCTGCGCATGGGGCCGAGTGGCCGAGGTGTCAAGGCAACGGGCTGCACCATCAACCGAGCAGCTGACGCAGGCTGGCCGCGCACGGGGCCGACGCAGCAAGCTGCGCATGGTGTCGAGGGCCGAGGGCCGAGGCAGCGTGTTGCTGCGCACGGGGCCGAGGCAGCAGGCAGCGCCATCAGCCGAGCAGCTGAGGCGGGCTGCCGCGCATGGGGCCGAGGCTGCAGGTTGCGCCGGCAGCCGAAGAGCTGTCGTGGGGTGGCCGCGCATGGGGCTGAGGCAGCAGGCAGCGCCGTCAGCCGAGCAGCTGAGGCGGGCTGCCTCGCATGGGGCCGAGGGCCGAGGCAGCGTGTTGCTGCGCACGGGGCCGAGGGGCCGAGGCAGCGGGCTGCTTGCTGCGCATGAGGCCGAGGAGCCGAGGCAGCGCATGAGGTCGGCTCGGGTAGAGGAGGTCTCGGACAGGCTGTGGCCGAGGAGCCAAGGCAGCGTGCAGCGTGTTTGCTGCGCATGGTGCCGAGGGGCCGAGGCAGCGTGTTGCTGCGCACGGGGCCGACGCAGCAGGCAGCGCCATCAGCCGAGGCAGCGTGTTGCTGCGCATGGGGCCGAGGCAGCGTGTTGCTGCGCACGGGGCCGAGGGGCCGAGGCAGCGCGTTGGCTGCGCATGAGGCCGAGGGGCCGAGGCAGCGTGTGGCTGCAGCGTGTTGCTGCGCACGGGGCCGAGGCGCAGCCGAGGCAGCGTGTTGCTGCGCATGGGACCGAGGGGCCGAGGCAGCGGGTTGGCTGCGCATGGGGCCGAGGCAGCAGGCAGCGACGTCAGCCGAGCAGCTGACGCGGGCTGACCGCGCACGGGGCCGACGCAGCAAGCTGCGCATGGGGCCGAGGGCCGAGGCACCGTGTTGCTGCGCACGGGGCCGACGCAGTAAGCTGCGCATGGCGTCGAGGGGCCGAGGCAGCAGGTTGCGCCGTCGGCCGAGGGCCGAGGGCCGAGGCAGCGTGTAGCGTGTTAGCTGCGCACGGGGCCGAGGCAGCAGGCAGCGCCATCAGCCGAGCAGCTGAGGCGGGCTGCCGCGCATGGGGCCGAGGCAGCGTGTTGCTGCGCATGGGGCCGAGTGGCCGAGGTGTCAAGGCAACGGGCTGCACCGTCAGCCGAGCAGCTGACGCAGGCTGGCCGCGCACAGGGCCGACGCAGCAAGCTGCGCATGGTGTCGAGGGCCGAGGGCCGAGGGCCGAGGCAGCGTGTAGCGTGTTAGCTGCGCACGGGGCCGAGGAGCCGAGGCAGCGTGTTGCTGCGCACGGGGCCGAGGCAGCAGGCAGCGCCATCAGCCGAGCAGCTGAGGCGGCCTGCCGCGCATGTGGGACGCGGGCGGGGTGGCCGCGCGCGTGGGATCGAGGGGTCTGAGGCGCGCGGGCTGGTCGCGCGCGTGAGGCCGACGCGGACGGGTTGGCCGCGCGTGTCCGAGACCTCCTCTACCCGAGCCCCACTTTCTGACTCGGCGGAGGGCCTGTGGGCCCAGCTACGCCTCGTAGGCCGCCGGCTGGACGAGGTGCAGCGCGAGGTTCGCCGGGCCGGGGGAGACCCGGGGGCCGAACAACACCAGGGGTCCCCCTTCATCCCCGAGATTCAAGAGCAGGCCATCCCGCCGCATTTTCGGCTCCCGTCACTAGATGCTTATGAAAGTGCCACCGATCCGGCAGACCACGTGGCTGCTTTCCGCGCCCAAATGGCGCTATACGGGACGTCCGATGCCCTGATGTGCAGGGCGTTCCCGACAACCCTGCGGGGCCCAGCCCGAGCGTGGTAAAGCAATCTGAAGACCGCGACCATCGCCTCTTTCGACCAGCTGGCCAGGGACTTTGAGCTTAACTTCCTGGCTCATGCCAAGCCGAAACCGTCGGTGGCGATGCTCCTCGGGCTCAACCAGAGGGAGGATGAGCCCCTTTCTCACTTTGTGAACCGCTTCACCACACAAATCCGCGGCCTATCTGATGCTCACCCTTCTTTGATGATGCAGGCATTCATGATGGGCCTGCGCCCTACCCGATTCTTTTGGTCTCTGGTGGAGCGACCCCCTACTTTGGTACCCGAAATGTTGCAGCGTGCGAACCAGTACATCGCTGCCGAGGCATGGATGGTCGGGAAGCGTGACGAGCGCAAAAGGGTCAAGCCAGAGCAGTCCCAACAGCAACAGCCCGCCACCTCCCGGCGCAGGGCCGGCGGCCTCAACGATGCGGTGCCTGGGTCCCCTCTTCCGGGCCTGAACTCCTCTCGGACCGAGATATTTCTCCATATTAAGGAGAAAGGCCTTCTCGAAGACCCCTACCCGATGAGGAGTCCGCGCGAGCTCGCGGACCGCTCCAAATACTGCCGTTTCCACCGACAGCCCGGTCACGACACCGAGGAGTGTCGGGAATTAAAAAGGCAAATTGAGGAGCTCATCCGCCGAGGACACCTCGGTTCATACCTCCGACCAGACAAGGAGCTCTCGCCACGCCCGGAGGGCCCCATCGAACGACACATAGATGTCATAACCGGCGGGCCGGCGTCCGGAGGGAGTTCCGCGGCGGGTGGAAGGGCATACGCCAGGGCCTCCCGGGCTGAGGGCTCCAAACCCGAAAAAGGTCCCGAAGTCACCTTCCCGACCGAGGGATCTGAACTAGCCGAGCATGATGACGCACTGGTGATATCAGCCAGAATCGCCAACGCACAAGTGAGAAGAATCATGGTCGACACTGGAAGCTCGGCCGATATACTTTATTGGGACGCCTTCCAAAAGCTTGGCCTGGTAAAGGAGAACATGAAGCCGGTATGCTCAACACTCACAGGGTTCACCGGCGCCTCGATCTCGTCACTAGGGGTCATCACCCTGCCCCTAACTTTGGGAGCCTTCCCGAAGGCAAAAACGGTGATGACCTCCTTTCTGGTGGTCGACCTCCCCACGGCATACAACGCCATCCTAGGACGGCCAACCCTCAACAAGACCCGAGCCGTCATCTCAACTTACTATCAAACCATCAAGTTCCCGACCCACGATGGGGTCGGGGAAGTGGCGGGGAACTCCTGGGAGTCCAGGCGCTGCTACTTGACCGCTGTGTCATTAAACAAGAGAGCAAGGATCCAATCCCCGCTGGAAGACCCCCGGGAGGGAAAAAAACCAACCCCCCGCCCCGAGCCGAAGGAATCCACTGTCGACTTGCCACTGGTCGAAGGAAGGCCCGATCAAACAGTCAAAATCGGGTCGGAACTCCCCGAAAAGGAACGACAGCAGCTCGTCGGCCTTCTGCGAGTCAACGCCGACATCTTCGCTTGGACGCCAGCCGACCTAGCAGGAGTCCACCCGGAAGTCGCGCTGCACCACCTGAACATCTCGACCGACGCCCGGCCGGTGAAACAGAGGCCCAGGCGGCAGGCCTCGGATCGGCAACTGGCCATCCGAGAAGAAGTAAACCGGCTTCTGACGGCCGGTTTCATAGAAGAGGCAAGGTACCCACAGTGGCTCTCCAATGTAGTCCTTGTCAAAAAACCTAATGGGAGCTGGCGGATGTGCGTTGACTACACCAGTCTCAACAATGCTTGCCCAAAAGATTGCTACCCCCTGCCAAAGATCGACCAGCTGGTCGACGCCACGGCCGGCCACGCCCGACTCTCGTTTATGGATGCCTTCTCCGGGTACAACCAGATCAGGATGGCACCCGAAGATCAAAAACATACAGCCTTCATCACCGAGCAAGGGATATATTTTTACAAAGTTATGCCGTTCGGGTTAAAAAACGCCGGGGCAACCTACCAGAGGACAGTGAACAAGATGTTCGCCCGCCAGATCGGACGAAACATGGAGGTGTATGTCGACGACATGATCGTAAAGAGCCGGACGGCGGAGGCTCATCCCTCCGACCTGGCAGAAACATTCGACACTCTGCGGAGGTTCGGCCTGCGCCTCAACCCCGCCAAGTGCGCCTTTGGTGTGACCTCGGGAAAATTCCTCGGATTCATCGTGCACGAGAGAGGGATTGACGCCAAAATCGGAAAAGATACAGGCCATCATTGACATGCGGCCTCCTCGGACGATCAGAGACCTGCAGCGCCTTAACGGGAGGCTAGTCGCTTTATCGCGTTTCCTCTCCCGATCGGGAGATCGCTGCCACTCCTTTTTCCGGGCCCTGAAGGATCCGAAGAACTTCCGATGGACGGCGGAATGCGAGACGGCCTTCGAGCAGATGAAGCTACATCTGGCCAGCCTCCCTCGACTCGCTTCGGTCTCCCCAGGGGAGAAGCTGAGTCTCTACCTTGCCGTCTCTCGGCACGCGGTCAGCTCAGTTCTAGTCAAAGAAATTCCCGGCGATCAACTACCGGTCTACTACGTCAGCCACATGCTGAGCGAGCCAGAAGAACGCTACCCACCGATCGAAAAGCTGGCGCTGGCGCTCGTCCTGTCGGCGCGGAAACTCCGCCCCTACTTCCAGGCCCACCCGATAGAGGTAATAATCGATCAGCCGCTTCGGCTTGTCCTGTCCAAATTCGATGTTGCAGGGCGTCTCCTCAAATGGGCAGTGGAGCTCGGCGAGCACGACATACAATACATACCTCGGACCGCCATCAAAGCCCAATCCGTGGCAGACTTCATTGCGGAGCTGACCCCGAATACCGGCGAAGAACTCGAGCCGCTGCGCGACACCTGGACCCTCCACGTAGACGGCTCGGCCAACGCGAAAGGCGCCGGCGCGGGTCTGGTACTGACAACACCTGACGGCCGCTCGATCGAGCGCTCCTTCCGCTTTGGGTTCAGAGCCACCAACAACGAAGCGGAATACGAAGCTCTCCTGGCGGGGCTCCAGTTGGCACTGGAAATGCAGGTGACCGACATACGCGTCATCACCGACTCGCAGCTGGTGGCTAGGCAGCTCGACGGCGAATACGAGGCCCGGGACCCGACTATGGCGAAATACCTAGCGCAGGTAAGAAGCATGGCCGCCAAGTTCGCCCATTTTGAACTATCGAATGTTCCCAGGAGCGAGAACCAGCGAGCCGACACCCTGGCTAAACTGGCGTCCAGCCCGTCCCCCCGGGCTCGACCCGAGACCGAAGAACTCCCCCGCCGAGCTATAGAGGTCGTCGCCACCGTCGCTCACGGCGCGCCGGCCACTTGGGTACAGGAGATGTTACGCTTCAAGCGGGACGGGACCCTGCCCGACAATACAACTACAGCTCGGCGCTTGCGTCGGACGCAGGCGTGGTACATCGAGGAAGGAGGACGGCTATACAAACGGTCTTTCTCGCGCCCCCTGTTGCGCTGCCTGGAGCCGAGCGAAGCCTGGACGGTTCTGTCCGACATGCACGGAGGGGCTTGCGGGGAACACATAGGCGAGCGAGCCCTGGCGCACAAGGTACTCCGACAGGGGTACTACTGGCTGACCATGCGCCAGGACGCAAAAGCTCTCGTACGGCGATGCAGCTCGTGCCAGGAGCACGCCCGCACCGCCCGACGGCCGGCGGTCCTGTTCACCCCCGTCGACTGTGCCTGGCCATTCGCGCAATGGGGACTGGACATACTCGGGCCTCTCCCGCCTGCCTTCGGCCAGCGGAAGTACATCATCGTGGGAGTGGACTACTTTACCAGATGGGTCGAAGCCGAGCCCCTAGCAACCATCACGGAGTCGCAAGTAAAAAGGTTCGTATGGAGAAACCTTATAACCCGTTTCGGCCTGCCCCAGTCCATCGTCGCCGACAATGGACCGCAGTTTGCCGGCAGGAAATTCCAAGAGTTTTGCGCCAACCACAAAATTCAACTGAGGTTCAATTTGGATCGACGAGCTCGGTGGCTTACCCCCAGGCGAATGGGCTAGCCGAAGTAACCAACCGGGCCATCGTCGACGGACTCAAGAGAAGGGTATCCGCTACCCGATCGGCTTGGATCGACGAGCTCCCGAGCGTCCTGTGGGCGCTTCGCACTACCCCCAAGACCCCGACCGGGGAGTCCCCCTATAGCCTCACGTTCGGGACCGAGGCCGTGTTACCACCCGAGGTAGCCGTCCCGACTCCGCGGACGGCAGACTACAGCGAAGAAGCCTCGGGTGAAGGGCTCCGATCAAACCTGGACCTGCTCGAGGAAAGACGGGCCGACGCACACCAGAAAGCCCTTTCTTACAAAAGAGCCGTAGCGAGGGTCTACAACCGAAACGTGCGACCCCGGTCGATAAAGTTAGAGGACTTGGTCCTGCGCAAAATCGAGGTCAGCCACCCCACCCGAGTAAGGGGGAAACTGGCCCCAAAGTGGGAGGGACCCTATCGGGTCATCGGAGTATCCCGACCGGGGACATTCAGGCTCGCAACAATGGATGGCGACCCCGTGCCCCGGACTTGGAACATACAGAACCTTAGGAAATATTTCGTCTGAAGAAATAGACAATACGCAAACACAGAAAATCGGAGGAAAAGATCATCTTATTAAAAAGGAGGGGATACAGAAGCCAAAACCCATGCACAAAACCCTCACACCCTCGTCCCCGACATACAAAAACGACCCTCACTCCTCTCCCGAGGTCTTCGGGCGGTCGTCGAACGGCACGTCCTCTGGCATGTCCACCTCCATGTCCACGGGGTGAGAGGCGAACGGATCCCTTTCCACCTTGGAGCCGGGAGGGCACGAACCGAAGCGACCCAGGGCGATCCTGTATCCATACTCGTAGGATACTCGCCCCATTCGGGTCAGTCCGAGCTCAAAGTTCTCGGACTTTTTGTAAGCTTCGATCGCCTCCTTGTCCTTTGACGGGCGGAGGCGAACCTCCTCAGCCAACGCCTCGGAAGCAGCGCGGGCTTCAGCCTCGGCCTTCTCCGCCCTCTTGGAAAGACCAAGCGCCTCTGACTTCGACCGGCGGAGCTCGGCCCGATCCAAACGAAGGAACTCCTGGAGCTCCTTGACCGAATCGCCCGACCGCTCGAGCTCTGCTCGTAAACGCGCCACTTCTTCCTCGGAACAGGTCGCGCGTTTTTCCGCAGCCGCTACCGCCTCGGGGCCCGACCCAGCCCGAATCTCCTCCAGCTGACGACACAACTCGGAGTTGCGCTCGCTGAAGTCCCAGATTATCTGGCCAGCATCGCGCACTCGGTCCATCAGCGCCGTCGAATAATGGAGGCCCTGCCACAAGAAAATAAGGGTCAGCGCACAGTCACAGGGATGCCCGGAGTCAGCAAAATGCTTACCAATGTCAGAAACCTCCCCGCCTTGCTGAGCATGGTCTCCGAGGGCAGGGTGTACAGGTCCCGGGCCAGGTCGGGGTGGAGCATGCCTCGAAGGAAGGCGGCCGAGGGATCTCCCCCGACCCATACCTGGTCCCCTCGGGACAGCCCCTTCCATCGGGCGACCAGCGGGTCGGAAGCCTCCCCTGTTGGAAGCTCGCCCATCACCGCTGCCCATAGGGGCTCGTCGGCCCCCACGCGTAGCCCGCACAGATCATCCACCGTGGGCAGGTTCGCCCTCTTCCCGGCCGCCCCCTGACTGGGCCCTTCAAATCGGGAAGGCCCCTCCTCCCGAGTGGTCCGCTTGGCACCCACGATCTTTGGAGGAGTGGTCCCCGCCTTGGTTTTCCCCGGACCCGTCGTCCTCGCCTTCTTTGACCGACGTCCCTCGGGGATCTCCAGTGGGGCACCCGCCGAACCGGGCAACGGGTCGGCTGGGGAACGCGGAGGGGAAGCAGCGGACTGGCGCGGGGAAGAAGCCGACGAAGAGCGACCACCACGGAGGGACAGGAGCTTCATTCCTGCGAAGAAGACAAGCGAAACCGTCACAAACTGTGGAAACAAATAAAACGTGGAGAACACCCTCTATAAACATACCCCCGAAAGCCGGGCTAAGACCCGCCTCGGCTAGCCACTCCTCGGTCATAGCTCGGATGGCCTGAGAGCCGGGAAGGATTGCCCGAAGCCTCTTCAAATCCCGACACTCCTCGTCGTTCAAATCCGGGACGGTGTTATCTATCACCCTCACCGCCCACCGAACCCCGAAGCCCCAATCCCTCGGCCAGCTGATGTAAAAAAAACCGCCTCTTCCACCCTTTATTACTCGAAGGGGCTCCCCCGACGCGAAAGCCAGCCCGGGCCGACACGAAATAGCCCCCCGGCCCCTTAAGAAGGCGGAAACATGAAAGAAAGAGGTTTCGGGTAGGGGTGATGTTAGCATAGTAACACTCCCCCAGGAACGCTACCAGGTACCGCCATGAGTTAGGCGTCACCTGGGAAGGCGAAATCCGCCAGAGAGATAGGCAGGAAACAATAAGGGGGTGAAGGGGAAGGCGCAACCCAGCCTCTAGGGCATCTTGGGTCAGCGCAAAACCTCGGGGGATCGGGTCGTATGACCGCTGCCCCGGATCAGGGGCAACCAGGACAAACTCCTCCAGGATGTAGTAACGCTCCCGGAGCTTTTCCAGCGACGACCCGCTCACCACCGAGTCGAGGTCGTGCGGCCACATTAGCGCCTCAAGGGCTCGCGCCGCCTCCTCGTCCGGGGAAGACGGAGGCATGCTCTCCCGGACTCTGTTGAGGGACGAAGGCGAAGAGACAAGTGAGAAGGACATTCCTTACCGGCTTTTGGAACGAACAAGAGAGACGACGAGGGAGCGACTGTGGGATGGTGGCGTGGGAGAGGAGAGGGTGCGATGGCAGAAAGAAACGACGAGGTCCAAGACTCAGCAGCAGAAATCATAAAACGGGCAGGATACGCCGTTCATATAAGGAAGAACCCGCCGAAAGAGACG
This sequence comes from Musa acuminata AAA Group, assembly GCF_036884655.1. Classification (NCBI taxonomy): domain Eukaryota; kingdom Viridiplantae; phylum Streptophyta; class Magnoliopsida; order Zingiberales; family Musaceae; genus Musa; species Musa acuminata. The sequence continues at coordinate 523,383 of NW_027020324.1, forward strand.
TCCCTTCGTCTCCCCCTAGCGGCCGACAGCTCATCCGCACACCCGCTCGCATCAGGGAAGACCAACGAACACCCCATCATAAATGCGGACCCAAAGCCGCTGCAAGAAACGACGTGGAGAACGACCACTACGACTTCTCAACGCCTAAAAAGAACGACGATCTTGCCTCACGCTCCCCGAGACCACCTCCTCGGCGCGGCCAGCCCGCCCGAGACGTGCTCCTCGGCCACATGTTTTCCGAGACCACCTCCTCGGCGCGGCCAGCCCGCCCGAGACGTGCTCCTCGGCCACATGTTTCCCGAGACCACCTCCTCGGCGCGGCCAGCCCGCCCGAGACGTGCTCCTCGGCCGCATGTTTCCCGAGACCACCTCCTCGGCGCGGCCAGCCCGCCCGAGACGTGCTCCTCGGCCACATGTTTCCCGAGACCACCTCCTCGGCGCGGCCAGCCCGCCCGAGACGTGTTCCTCGGCCGCATGCTTCCCGAGACCACCTCCTCGGCGCGGCCAGCCCGCCCGAGACGTGCTCCTCGGCCACATGTTTCCCGAGACCACCTCCTCGGCGCGGCCAGCCCGCCCGAGACGTGCTCCTCGGCCACATGTTTCCCGAGACCACCTCCTCGGCGCGGCCAGCCCGCCCGAGACGTGCTCCTCGGCCGCATGTTTCCCGAGACCACCTCCTCGGCGCGGCCAGCCCGCCCGAGACGTGCTCCTCGGCCACATGTTTCCCGAGACCACCTCCTCGGCGCGGCCAGCCCGCCCGAGACGTGTTCCTCGGCCACATGTTTCCCGAGACCACCTCCTCGGCGCGGCCAGCCCGCCCGAGACGTGCTCCTCGGCCACATGTTTCCCGAGACCACCTCCTCGGCGCGGCCAGCCCGCCCGAGACGTGCTCCTCGGCCACATGTTTCCCGAGACCACCTCCTCCCGAGACGTGCTCCTCGGCCACATTTTTCCCGAGACCACCTCCTCGGTGCGGCCAGCCCGCCCGAAACGTGCGCCTCGGCCGCATGTTTCCCGAGACCACCTCCTCGGCGCGGCCAGCCCGCCCGAGACGTGCTCCCCGACCAAAGCACCTACGCAGCGCGGCCTGCTCGCCCCGGACACGAGTCCCAATCGCGACCCATGAAAAGAACCGTCGCTTACCGATCAAAAGCCGTGCCTCGAATCCCCACCGTCCGATGCCGAGTCATGGCTTCCTTTGGGGGGGGGATATGATATGGCAAAAAATGGTAAACCCCACTCCCGGCGACTTCCCCCGCACGTGGACAGGCGCGGCGCCCCAGGGAGAGCAACAAGGGCAACGGTCTGCGTCCGGACATTAGCCTCACTGAGCCCGCAGCCCCTTCAGTTGACCCAGCACAGTAGGACGAGACAGAAGTGGGTAGCGGTTGAAGCTCGCCCATACCCTGCGATCCCCCGCTCCCATACGCAACGTCCTCAGCGATGTCGGACGCCATCAGAGATACGGCCCCGACCGACGGGATGGCGCAGCCGAGAATGCCGGGTTCCCCTATAAACGTCCTCAAGCCAGAAGGGAAAGGTAAGGCTGAATTCCCCAAAAACAACCGCCACCGCATCTCTCTAACTTGATCGTCGGAGGGGTCGGGTCGAGCGGACCCGACCATTGTGCAGGTATCAAGCCGAGGTCTCCCGATCGGGACGCGCCGGCGATCCCCGCTCGGGAAGAGTCGCCGCATCGCCCCGAGTCCGAGGCCGCACCCGACCACCCCGGTGGAGACGAGTACCGCCCCAGGGAGATCCCCGCCATTCGGACCCCCGAACGAGCCGAGATGACCTCCCGGGTCATGGCTAAGAAAAAGGGTGTTTACACTAAATAAAAAAAAGGTGTTTACACTAACAGACGACATTAGAAATCAAACGATCGTATGATCCTTTTATTCTTCTTCTAATTATTGTGCCGTCTTTGTTATGATATCTTAGCAAAACATTGGTTATTATACAGTTGAAAATAATATTTTGTTTATCATTAATGTAATGATTATATTTTTTTTATATATAAAATATATCTTGTAAATAAACATATTGTTTTATCGATATTTATTTTCTCCTTTTTTCCAGTCCAAAAGTATTATTTTCTAAATGAACTACCAAGTTTAGTGACGCGGGCACAATCAAACATTTTAGCCATGTTTATTTAATATTATATTTTTATTTAATATTTATTATCGTGACAAATAAAGGTTGTCTTAAATATTTATTAAACACATGTTAATTTTAGTTTATTAGACATTAATTTGCATTGGATTCCGATTAAATCTGAATTAAACTTCAGGTTTCCCGTCCTGATCACTGTCTTGGACCGTTCGATTCGAGCACACAAATCTTCGCCGTCCAATCTAACCGGATTTTTATTAATTAAGGAAGCTGACAGCTCACCTATCCTCGTTCGAACATCGTCACCAACCGGAAGAAAGCACACGGATCGTGTGCTTCCTAAAACGCATCTGCAGCCGTCAGATACACATCCTCTCGCTCGACCGCCTCGTCGCATCTCCCTATAAATAAATCGCTCGTTTTCTTTTACTTACGTTACGAGTCGGCTTTCTCTTCTGTTCCATCTTCGGTCCGTGACTTGAGATCGGCGAACCCTAGCTTGTCTTGTTCCTGGTGATCGATGGCCCGTACGAAGCAGACCGCTCGCAAGTCCACCGGCGGCAAAGCGCCCCGGAAGCAGCTCGCCACCAAGGTATGCGTCCCCCGTCTTCCCGTTTCGTTTGGGTTACCCGTTTCATTTTGCAGAGATATATCCGGCTTACCTGTTTTATTTGGGTTCCGTGTGTATAGGCCGCGAGGAAGTCGGCGCCGACGACCGGTGGTGTGAAGAAGCCCCACAGGTACCGCCCCGGGACGGTGGCTCTACGTGAGATCCGCAAGTACCAGAAGAGCACGGAACTGCTGATCCGGAAGCTGCCTTTCCAGCGGCTGGTGCGCGAGATCGCGCAGGATTTCAAGACCGACCTTCGGTTCCAGAGCCACGCTGTGTTGGCGCTGCAGGAGGCGGCGGAGGCGTATCTGGTAGGGCTCTTCGAGGACACCAACCTCTGCGCCATCCACGCCAAGCGGGTTACCATCATGCCCAAGGACATCCAACTCGCCCGCCGTATCCGTGGTGAACGTGCTTAAGACGTCGATGGATGATAGCTTAGCCCTCCTTTTCTCGTCGATGGATTGATCCTCTTAGGAAAAGAACTAAATAGATAAATTTCTGATCGTGTTCTGTGGACCTTTATATATGATAGCTAATCTAATTGTAAATTACTGGAAACTACATGCAATTATTGGTGTGGGTTAATATTTCATTTGTTTTTGTTCGTTCAGATTTTGGTCATGCTCATGAGATAGGTCGTGATCTCCATGATGATTTGTGCGATAATTCTTGGCATTTTATGGTGAATAAATCCTTCTGCAACCCCCTCCTTGTTTCATGCGTTGATGTCTCATAACGGACCGATCTAGCGGTGTCTTTCGATAGATTGTCGATTTGGAATTGGAGCAGGCGGTTTCAATGGAAAAATAGGCCTTGTAATCTTGCAATCTCGGCTACTGGAAGAGCAACAAATGCCCTTGTAAATTCCGAAAGTTCTTGATCAGTTGAAGAGCAGGTTTGAAATATCACATTCGTCGTGCACTCAGCCATATGCTATCATTATTGGCGTATAGAATTGGCTGTTTAAGAATGATGTAAATGAACAAAGCAGTTAATTTGTGCAATGAAGGTGATTTGTTGCACGTGAAAATTTTGGGGGCGGAGAATGATTCTCCGACAAAGCTTATTCTGGAAAATAATAACTGGATAAATAGCGATTTACATAAAATGACAATTGCATCTTTTTTTAGTTTCTACCGTCAATTAATGCACTCTCTTTGAAATTAAAAGTAAACATTGTAATGCGTCTCAACAGAACACTACGTTCGGTCCATGCTGGCTAAGCTGCATGTACTTGGAATACTGTTCATATCATGATAGGACCATTTATTTCTATGCTCTGACAGGGAACCCGTTTGGCAATGCCGAAGAAACAAAAAATGATATCCATTGTTTGGTAAGCGAACAAAAATAGAAAAATAAATTTGGGGGTACTCACCAAATATAGAGGAAAAGATGATGTATACATTATTATGAATATGCATTAATAGATGCCGAGAAGTATCATAAATTTTTAGCTCTTGTTTCTAAAAATAGAAATCTTCTATAGTTCGAGGATCAGTAAATTTCTGTGGGACGAGCCTATATAAAGCAGCTAACACTAAAAACATATTTTTAGTTTTATGACTTCACAGGGATATTTATGACAAAGAAAACATTCATTATTTACTATTTTTGTTTGAGGAATATATATGTAAAACAAAATCCTAATTCTATAGAGTACTCAGCTCTGAGCTAAAAGCCTAGCCCAAAATAATAAAATAATTATACACCAATTCTTGCAAAAGATATCCAATTTTACATATGATCAACGACAAACAATCAGTAAAGACCCCATAATTATGTTAGAATGATGCTCTTGGTTTGCACCTTAACTTTCACATTGAGTATATCTCTAAGGGGGCATGTTTCTTTGTCAACACAAGTGTTAGTGGAGGTTTATTTGGCCATGGTTGTCCTCATAGAAACCTGCAGAATTGTTGATCAAGACCATCCTTTTTTAACAAAATATTAGCATATAGACTTGAACATGTGCTTCTTCGATTCAAGGCGGAGAAGAAGCCTTGCAAAGACTGTAAACAAGAAAACTAACATACCAACTAGTACTTCATCGGATTAACGAGAAGGCGAATAACAAAGCCTCCAATGAGCCTTACCGGCTTATAATCATGTCTTAGGATTTTCTAAACTTTCTAAGATTCTAAAATTAGTTTAGGCTGATAAAAAAACAAAAAGGTATTTACAGAAAATACATAGAAAATTGATCCAAATCAATTAAGGGCAGTTGTTTTGCTACTTTTAGGCTTAGCCAAACCCTTTATCAGGTTCCATAGTTTTCTTCATAGTTTTGACAACCCTGTGACAACAAAGGGACGCCTGATGAATGTGTTGGGAGTCCCTTTGTTCACCTGGGTGAACAAAGTGTAAAGGGCCAGTGGCCCTTCTACATGCCGAAACCAGAGGACACAACCCAACACATTCATCAGGCGTCTCCACTGCTTCTAAACAAAGTAAAAAGCTCGCAGCTCCTCCACCATTGTAGCTCATGCCACTACATTGCAAGATGGGTTTCCTTATCCTACTTCTATCACCAATGTTTCTCCAGCAACAAATTGTAGAAGATATAGGTACATGAATTGCTGAATGAATAGACCAATGCAGTTGCATTAACCAAAAGTGATTAAGATTATAACCTATTTACGGAGTTATCTTGTCACTATTCCAAGCACCATCTAAACTAGTAGAACTGGAAACACGAATTCTGTACAAACCTAACTTGCAGACAGTCACCGCTTGCGATATTTGGAATATTGGACCAAACTGATATAAAGAAATCAACGAGAAGAGTCTAAGAATACTGAGGCAGGCAACCCAATGTAAAGTGATGTGGGGCGTACGGGATAATTTACCTTTTGCTCGTTGCTCTCCTCTCGCATGATACCATCTTCAAGCCTGCTTCATTGAGGCGGCGACGTTTTGCCGTCGAAGAAGAAACACGAGATGGTGAAAAGGGTGAAATCGATGAGCAGGCCTCCTGCTTGGGATGATGAATAGGGTGGAGATTGGAGACTTGTATGGAAAAGAGCTAAAGAGATCGATCATTTAGGGGGGAATATGACGGGACGACTCACCAAGAAAGACCCCTAGTTTTCCAAAATGATCAAATTGGCCTTCTCAATTTTGCCCAAAATATACTTCAATGGCTCCATAATTTTAAATCATTAAATAATATCTTATCTGACAAAGAGTAGTATGTCTTCTTCTATAAATAATAAATCAATAGCATTCTGTATTAAATAATTATATAAAAGCGGTGACAATATTGTTATGCGTGGACAAGGTGTTGAATGTGACATGGGATGGGCGGGCACGCGAACGCCCTCCCGCTCACGACCGCCCTCGCCCGCCTCATCGACCGCTGTCACAGCCTTCGACAACTCCAACAAATCCACGCCCGAATCATCGTCGCTCGCCCTTCGCTCGGCCACGATGCCACCGCAGCTGTCCTGACCCGCCTCCTCTTCGCCTCCGCCTCCTCCCCCTCTTCCTCCTCCTCCCTCCACTACGCCGCCGTCCTCTTCCGCCGCCTCCCCGCTGCGCCCACTCTGTTCGCCTACAACGCCCTCATTCGAGCCAACTCCTTCGGCTTCTGCTCCCATCTCAACCCTCTCTCCCTCTATTCCCAAATGCTCTCCTCTGGTGTCCGTCCCGACCACCTCACCTTCCCTTTCTTATTCAAGTATTGCTCTCATATTCTCGACTCCGTCGTCGGGCAAAGCTTGCATGTGCACATACTTTGGCTCGGGTTTCACACCGATGTTTATATTCAGAATTCTATGATCCATATGTACGCTACTTGTGGGCTTATTGATTGCGCCGGTAAATTGTTCGAGGTAATGCCTCTCAAAGACATTGTTTCTTGGAATTCGATGCTGATCGGCTACTTGAGATGCGGAGAGCTGGACTTGGCGTTGGATTTGTTTCTTGGCATGAGGGAGAGGAATGTGATCACTTGGAATTCGATCATCACTGGGTTCGTCCAGGCTGGGCGGTCGAGGGAGGCATTGGATTTGTTTCATGAGATGCTGATTCTGCATGATGATAATGTGAAACCCAATAAGGTCACCGTTTCAAGTGTTATCTCAGCATGTTCTTCTTTGGGAGCGCTAGATCAGGGGAAGTGGGTGCATGGTTATCTGAAGAAGCAGTTTTTGGAGTTTGATGTCGTGATTGGGACCGCTTTGATCGACATGTACGGAAAGTGTGGGTGTGTGGAGAGAGCTATTGAGGTATTTGAGAAGATGCCAAAGAAGGATGTTTTGGCCTGGACGGCTATGATCTTGGTATTTGCAGTCCATGGACTTGCAGAGGAGGCTTTTGCTCTTCTAGAACAGATGGAGAGGCATCGGGTGATGCCTAACCATGTAACTTTCGGTGCTCTGCTGAGGGCTTGTGCTCATTCGGGATTGGTAGAGAAAGGGCTTTGGTGCTTTGATAGGATGAAAGCTACTTACTTGATTGAGCCACAGCGACAGCATTATGCATGCATGGTTGATTTACTTGGCCGAGCAGCTCTTTTTGAAGAAGCTGAACGACTCATAAGAAGCATGCCGATGGAACCAGATTCGTTTGTTTGGGGGGCATTACTTGGTGCTTGTAGGATGCACGGAAACGTGGAGGTTGGAGAACGGGTGGCTAATTATTTGATAGGATTGGATCCTCAGAATCATGCTTTCTATATAACACTTTCAGATATTTGTGCAAAGGCTAAAAGGTTTGGGGATGTGAAGAGAATTAGGTCTTTTATGGAAGAGTGTGGGATAAGGAAAACTACGCCAGGTTGCAGTATGATTGAGGTTGATGGCCAGGTGCTTGAATTTCCTGCCAAAAGAGTGCCCAAGGATCTGAGAAATGAAATTGAGTGGGTTTTAGATGCGATTAATGTTGAATTGAGATATAATTTTCCTCATCACGATGCTGATAACCTTCAGGCTGAGTATGTTCGGTTGAAATTTCATCAAACGTGACATTAAATGACAGGAAAAGATCATTGAAGCTAAATGTAGTTGGTTGTTGGTACTTGGTAGTTTTTCAGGCTGTAATATTGGTTTTCCATGGCCCACCGGATATCTTTCGAAGAAGGATTCTTGTACTTCTGAGAAGTTATCACTGAAGATGGATTATTTTCTTGTGGAAGATTTCTCACCAATAACTTGTGAGTGGAACTGATCTAACATCGATGAAGCTAGACATGTAGTGGCACAATACCAAGTTCACACCGGTCTCTTACACTGCAATAAACAAGAAGTATGCTACCTAAACTAGTCTAGTAAGTTCTTACTAAGCTTTTTGAGATTATAATGTTCGGATGCTTCAGCTTGCCAACTGATTTATATGTTTAAGAGATATCAATATGCTTGAAATTCTCTAGGCTAATACGAAGCATGTTGTTATTGAATTTACTTGATTATTCAAGTAGACTATACTAAAAAATTATCAGAAGTAAATCTTATGTTTGCATTTGTGTCTAACTTCCTTTCTTTTCCAAAGTGAGATTTCCTTATTTAATCGATGACAATCTTAAAATAGTTCAATTCAAAAATGTCTTATCCCATCAATTTGTTTAATTTAATCTCATGAATATTCATTCATATATTCACTTTTTGACCCCCCGAAAAAAATAAAGGAAGAATGACTGACTGACATTCCATTCCCAAATCAATACTTTTTTATCTGAACAAGGTAGTACGGTAAAAGAATGTATATTCACTATTCAGTGCTCTGTGGAAACTTCAAGCAGAAAACAGACAACTACAGACAATCCAGCTCAATCATACTAAATCTCAATCATTTTCTGGTTCAGAGTCATGTATCTCCATCTTTCCTTCTCAACAAAATCTGCATCTAGAAACTTAGCAACAAAAGTCCATAGTCTATAAGCATCCTGAAAGTTAGTGAGGAAACTGAGGGAAGCATTTACGACACTTATTCCCATATTAACATTTTCTTTCTTTTTGTTACCTGCAATTGTTATTTCACAGGATGATCTTCTCTCCAAGACTTTATCCTTCTCTGCTTCATATTTGTCTGCAAACCAAATATTATTCAGAAATCCACAACTAAGAGAAATGTTGCTTCGATCAGCAAGCTTTTGTACCAATGCAGGCTTGATCTTCTCTCCTTTCCAGTCAAACACATTGAAAGCTAATGCAGGCCCCCTGTCAAATTTTATTCGTGGACCGTATATTTTAACCAGGGAATGGCCACTTTCTGAATGAGGATGCCGCAGCTTCTTCAAAGCAACGACCAACCAGTTGGTGATGCATCTCAGTCTGCTGCTGATGAGTTGCAGACCCAGTGAGTCTGCATGGTCTAATCCTCTGCACACAATCTCCATACTCTTGTCTGCTCCAGACGTGGTCTCCTCTGCTTGCATAGAATGGTCCAATTCTAGTTCTACTATACTTGATGATGTTTCTTCTTTCTCATCTTGTGCTTTGGAACTCTCACCCTGGTTTGACTTCTTGACTTGCTTTTGTTTTTCTGTGACAGCACTTTCACCGAACACATCATCTGCACCAGCAGAACCGTTACAGATCTGTGTAGGAATTGGACCAGAGAATGAACTAATTGTCTCGATATCATCCTCCTCGAATTGGTTTCTGGACGAGTGAGCATCCAAGTCTGTTCCTGAATAATCATCGGTCTGCTGTGACAGCCTTCTTGCTGGGATGATGCTGACTATTCCAATGCTCCTGGCGATCGTTGATGGCTCCAACATTGCAATGCTGGACTTCTTGATGAAGAGCCCTGCGAACCCAGATGGATTTTCACCGAACACCTTGAAGAAAGAGCAGATGATAAAGTCTGGTTGGATCAGCGACAGTCCAAGGGTGTCAAGGTCCTTCGGCCCCAGAGCACATGCATCCAGCACAACCTGCCATCCGTTTTCCTTGGCCACAGTCATCCATAGGTAAGGATACCTGGCCCCGGTAATCCTGGATTGAAGTGGGAAGACAAATAGTCCTCTTTTCTTTTTCTTTCTCTTGCTTAGCTTCTCCATTAAGCTCCCAGAATGAATCCTCAGACTTGGCCATGAGAAGCTAGCAGACGTTACTTTGGCTCCTCTCTTTTGGGCGCTCTCGATCATTGCAGTCACAGCTTCGCTCTCGTAATCATATACACATAGCAACCCCTTGTTGGCATGGAATGGGTAGGATTCTGCCAACAGCCTGAAAGCTGTACTCCTGTTTGCAGTACAGACCATGCTGTATTCATCGTCCAGTATGTTGACGAAATGCATGATTCTCTTCCTAATTGACGACTCCAGAGCAGTATCCTGGTTCCCATACTGCACTTGAGATTTCAAGCTTGCTGACTGGTAAGAGATGCTGAAGACTGGAGGCTGCAAGAGGGTCGAAGGTGGAGGATTAGAGGATGAGGATGCTACAGAGGAGTGCATTTGTGTGTGGGAGAATAGGCTGAATCCAGTATAGTCGAGGCAGACATGGCTCGAGAGATGATAATATTCGCTGTTCCTGATGTGATCTGCTTGCTGTGTCTCACCATACTGTGGGTAGACTGTGATGAAGCTGGAGAAGGCATCAGGAAAGGCAGGCAGGGACTCGTCGTTGACAAAGTTGGTGTTTGGGAAGATGGAATCTGTCGTCAGCTTCACAAAGTTCAAGCGTGAGATCCTAGTGGTGGTGGCTCTCCTCTGCCGCTTTGTGTTGCCGGATTCAACCAGATTTAGTAAAGGTATGGAACAGCAGCCGGTGGCACATGCCTCAGAGGGCTCCTCTATCTTATTTTCACCTCCTTGTTCATGCTTGTTGCTTTCTTTGTCTCCCCCAGTAGCCTTCATCAGCCTTCCGAAGTACTTGTGGATGAAGAAGAGCATGGCGTTTCATGGGAAGAGAGGTGCTGTCAGGGAACTAGTCGGCTTAGATAAATACAACTTTCTTGCTTCTGATATCTTCCGAGCAGACTAAGTTGATATTAAGAGTGGGACATCTTTTAGGCTCTTTATTCCCTTTTAACATCCAAAATGGCAGGTTTAGACCTGCTGCCCAATTACTCAACACAACTATGCATTACTGTTAAGGATAAGTAGATGCTTGTACCTCCTTGACCGGAAGACGATAAGGGTACATACTGTGACTGGCTGCTTCTCCATACCATTTTTATCTTGGAGTGATGCTTCACCTTTATCCATGCAATTATTTTTACCTACATGGTCAATTTCAAGCTTCAGATGGATTTACTGCTTGCTACAATGTATAACAGATTTTTTGCATCTATGAAAAAGATCTGGAGGTTGGTTTGGTCATTGTATCAGATTATACATGCTGTAAGAGTGCATACGCAAGTGGACAGGTCGGTCACTGTAATGGATGGCTACAAGCACGCTCTGATGGTGGCAGCTAGCCTAACGCGTGACATGGCTTAATTGCTTCCTTTCAGCTGTTTGACATCTAAATGTGTGTGATTCTTGAATTGGTCTTTCAGCTGCTTAACAAGGATTGTTCAGCCAGAAATCCTTGCTCATAGGATGCTTTTTAGGTAACTGTGACTTGCGGAAGCTTTTTGATTCAGCCATGCTGTCTCTACAAGACCTAAATAATGCATTTTGGTAGCAGACTGCTCTGTGTCAGCAAATAGTTTACTTTAAACAAGTAATTTAATTTTTCAGAACATAGCAGGCCTCATTTTATATTTCTTTTGCTGTCTATTTATTATGCTTGATTACATTACCACCTGAACCCAGCCAGGTCAAATGTTCCTGCTCCAAACCAGGTCCCTTCCTCAATCTCTGGCTGCTTCTGAGGGAGAGCTGAAAGTTTATCCGCTTCTTGGTGGAAGATATTGTCCAATCCATGTGAGTGACCTCAGAGCTGAAATTTTCGTGTTTTAATAAAGATATGATTGCTATAGCCAATATCGTGCCCGGTGACACTCGAAAATATCTGGAATGTGGTGTCCCAAAGGGGTCTGCAAATTTTGGCCATTCAACATGCGAATGATTAAACATGGAATCCTGTTCTCTGTTTGGTGCAAGCAGCATAGCATCTCTCTTGTTCGGGTCAATGGGTTGACTTCAGGTGGCGAGACGGGACCAGGTTGTGCTTGCAAGCAATAAGCAATGCTTTCTCTACATGATTCCTCGTTACGTGCATTGCCTACCCGTGCGTCGGTTGGAGGGGTGAAGTTGGGGCCCACATGTTGGGGTCATCTCCTCCCTCACAAGCACGACTGGGCAACGCGGCTTTTGGGTATGTCAACAAAATTACTTTGCATCATTTAGGTGCGAACGGTGCTTCACCTTTTCTCCCTTTTGGCTTTGTTTTGTTGCAATGTCTTGTCAGTCTCTTTGAATGCCTGCACCATCTTTCTCTGTCATCAAACAACGATGCGTGGATAAATCACATTCCAAAGTATAATAAATTGGAAGTAGGATTCTTTCAACTTTCTAAGAGAAGTAAATTTGGGACTTTGACCATTCCAAGTTTGCCAATGCCTGAACAAACCTTAATTTTAGATTTTTCTTTTCAGAGAAAAAAAAAAAAACACATAACACTATCCATGGCTTGATGTCTCTCTAGGAGCATTTTCTTGAGTTTTTGAGGCTATTTGTATTCACACAGAAACCTCTTGCTCCTTTCATATTGTCACGGATAAACTTCTAAACAAGATGTTTGATGTAATGTTTATGTATGTCCGTATCTTTTGACATGTTCATGTCTTGTATAGCATGTAGAAGGACGATCGAAGACTTAATAGTCCCATTTTAGTTAGGTTAATGACCTCTTTAGGCTTGTAAATAAAGATTGTGTCATATGAACAAGATTTTCGATCTGTAATGGATCATTTTACCCTTTGTTGTGCAACTATTCAGAGCTTATAAAGTCTGTTTATAATTTGCATTGTCTATGAAGTGTTTTTCGGAGATGTTTGTTTGTGGATCCCGATTGAGGCGTTCTCTCTAACCCGTTCTCTCTTTTGTTGGTCCTAAGGGATAATGGGAGGCTTCGGAGAGGTTGACCTTTGCGGATGGACACGCAAGGGTGTCGCACGACTTAGGCAAAACCAGCTAAGTCCGTGACAGATGGTATCAGAGCGGGACAAGCACTCATAGAAACACTTAGCATGCAAACGTGGGGGACCTAGCGGGGCTGCATTGAGGGCAGTCAGCACATGCGCGATCGTTTGAGGGGAAAACGGGCATGGAGATGTAGGGAAAAGGAGTCGCTCGGAGGAGCGGGCATCTGACATTGGCATTCAGAGGAATGGCCAACCCTTCGCGCAAGAGGCACCACGAGAACATGCAAGCTTGGAAGAATGCAGAGCGCACAAAGGTTGGGATGGCTGAGTTTGAGCTACGGCTCAACGTTGACAACTATACTTGATGGTGCTCAAGGCAAGCGAGGCGCTTGGTAAAGGATGAGGCCATGCAAGGTGGAATGAGTTGCTCAACGACCATTAGAGTTATGCAAAGCTCACAGATGTGAGGGGAATTGATAACTCGAAGAATTTGGTACTCATGCATGGGCTTGTATGCGGACGATGGAATGTTCGTGGCCATCCTACGACGACTGAAACTCGACGCCATGGAGCATTGAAACTTTCTCTTCGGCATGTGAAGGATACATCCGTAGGAGGCTGAAGTGTGTAACGAGTTCAGCATGTTGCTAGGCCTTGAGTGGTGCAGCGGGGGCTGTATTGACGTGGAGTCGCAATCTAACAAGTGCGTTTGCAGGAGGCAAAACAATGCACAGTTTGTTCAGCAGATCGGAGTAGTCCAAGGGGATGGTGGTCTCCAAAACGAAGAGAGATGTTGCTCCAATGAGACAGTTATCCAAGAGGGATAAGTCCCGACTCTCCAGAGGGAGAATCATGTGGGACGAACCTCACATGTTGAGGAAGAATACCTCAACAAACAACAACTCCACGAAGCTCAATGGACTGAGCAAGCGATGAGGAGTCGTTGCATGATCTCGCTCGAGAGAATGCATTGGTGGATGCATTGCGAGATCAAGTGGGGGAGAAACCCAAAGCAACTTAAATGAAGGCACACTTGGAGTCGATGTGGAGATTGGACTCAAGGGAGGGCTGACCCGTGGAATGGTGGGCGTGAGGGCCACCATCGACTCAATGCAAAAACGAGGAGCGGAACAACTTGGGTGTAACTTGGCGAAGTACCCAAGCCGCATGAAGGGAGCCAGCATATAAGTTGGAACATGGAGCGGAGGCACAGTGCTTTCTTTAGACAGAGGTCAAGGACATGAACTCTTGTAGAGGCAAGAGTAGAATCATGTTGTTCTATGGGTTCTTCATTCTGTCGGAGCGGACTCATCTTACATGGTGCCAAAGACGAAAGGAGCTTCTAGGCACATGCACCTTATCTCGTAGAAGCATTTGATGGAGGAACTAAGGCGAATCAATTTGCGGAGGCGAAATTGGGTTCATAAGGCCTTAGTACGGGGCAAGAGGACTCAGAGGTGGGTACTCTTGAAGAATATGCCATAGTGTTGTTGGGAAATCACGGGGGCGACATCACATGCACAGCGGAAGAACAAGAAAACAAAATCCCTGATTCCCAAAAAGATGTTCGTCGTCATGCGAAGATTGGTGCGCAAAAATCCGCGAAACATGAAACTGCGTATAGAGTAGATTGTGTTACCTAGGGAGATCGTATATCCCTGTTTCCTTGCAGATCCTTAGGAGAGGGTAAAGGAGGTCAAGCGTTCTCCTCTCTAGCGGTGATCCACACAGGAGGGTTGCGACGACGCTCCTCAAAACTCCAGGCTTGATCTGAGGTGGAGAGGAAGAGGAGAATAGGAAAGGCAAGCAAAGGCTCTAGCCTATGAGGCTCTGAATCCCTCATATTTATAGAGGTCCCCTATCAAACCCTAATGGGTCCTCCCCTAGTGGGTATTGGATTTGCATCCAATAAGACAAGGGCTCCGTCGGATATCTCATATCCGAACCTCTACTCATCGCAATACCTACCATATGTGTGTGACTCTCTAGGCCCAATATCGAGCTGGCCGTGAGTCATACCCGTCAGAACTCCTTCTAACTCAGTGAATTATTATCTCTGTAATAATTCACTTGACTCATCGACTACGGAAGTACTAGGCCACTACGCTGTAGTCCCCAAACGATACAGGGGAATCCAATCCATTGGACCTGTCTGTCCTCAGTTACCATGTACCTATAATCCCTCATCCATCTAATATCCCAAAGACCGTATATCGAGCATGGTGTTGTCAAACCCATACGGTTTCTACTCGAGTCTCGCTCTAATCGGATTCTCCCGAAGAACTCTTTCTCTCTCAACCCGAATGACCCTGGCCAGGGATTTATCTGAGCAAGAACACATGGGATATTCCTCTCATGACGCCGAGAGTGGATGATCCTCTATCGACACTCAATAGCCCTCGTAAGGTCGACTACCACTCCCAATGACCAGCTGTACTAGATCTGGGATAGCCAAACCTATAAGTCTGGTATCAAAGAGTGGAGCACTCATACAGGATATCCTTGGTGTCTCAAGTCTAAGGACCAGATACACCACTAGGACTACGGAATCGTTGTCTGACAATAAGGCATCATCAACCATCCAGCATTCCGTAAGCGGATCAATCAGCTCATTCTCCAATGAGCACCTGTACTGTATCCCTCAAGCTTGTTGCATATGATATGTTGTCTCTGAAACTCTGGAGTCATAGAGCCCAACATATAGCACTGAGCAAGAGTGGAGTCATTAATGTACTTCACGTAGCGAGCGATCTCATCCTCGCTTGCCCCTTCTTTGGGAGTAGGCATCACTGTATCAAGGACGTACACGATTTTCTCCGCTGTGAGAACAATTCTCAAGTTACGGAGCCAATCCGTATAATTTGGACTAGTGAGGCGGTTGACATCAAGTATGCCATGTAAGGGATTTAAAAGCGACATTTTCTGAAAATAAAGATGCAGCAGAAATGAATAACATACAGATTTTGCAAGAAATAAACTATCAAGATATGGACTTCTATCTTAATATGCTCCCACTATTTTACTAACAAGTCATGCGACACCCTCAGTACGTGAAACGGAAGTCTCCGGCAGACTTCTAGTGGGGATCAAGATCCAATCAGCGTCTTAGTGTAACCTCGAGGGACTCAACCAATCACACTAAGCCTAAAAGGTAGGCAACTCTTACCAATCACAACTCCTTGTGATTCCCGTCCTGTTCGGCCTCCGAATCACCATGGCCTCGAGGGACTCGACCAACCATGATGCTCGGTTAAGTCAACACATTCGTTACAAGATGAGTCTGATTTGATGATATACCCTCGAGGGACTCGACCAAGTACACCATGCCCTCAGGTCACCGATGACATCTCTATGTCGTAAGCAAGATAGCAAATCACGATATAGGTGAGTCTCGAGGGACTCGACCAACTCAACCTACACCGGGAATCGGTTCCTACTCATAACGATGGAAGGCCACGTGGGTCAATCTAATTGCCTCACGTTTACCGACTTAATATTATCGAGAGATGTTTCTAAGATTTGGTCTCCTAATATGACATGTCACACATATACATATTTAATATATATCTACATCGCATGCAAATATATACTTATCTAGTATGTGTATAAGCAATCACACCAGATGATCATGGACCACAACCTAATGTGATTAGGCCCGAGCCAGTAGGCCTAATCACTCATATCAAGATCTATGTGTGCAACAGTGCATCTCCATGCCCTGTGATCGTCCATCTCGTCCTCATCTATTCCGTCGACATCTTGATGCATCTTCATGCATCGCGATCGTCCGTCTCGTGGGTCCCGCTATCGCATCCACGCTCCCACTGCGCCTCCTCATTGTGATTACAACTTAATCATAGGCATGCAGGCCCGACAATAAACGAGAAATATAATGGAGGCTCGCAGACCTCAATAATAATAATCACAAGTACACACATCACACGATCCATGATCATCCATCCACACATCATACATCACATGTATAAATAATTATCATAATGTAGGACTACTAGATAATAATAAAAATAATAATCAACTAAATCTTTTAATTAATTAATATTTTTTGAAATCAGGGACATGTAGGGAATTTCTGAATTTATAGGGGTATTTTCATAATTTGGACAAAAGACAGAAACTGGAATTTCTCAAATTCAGAGGGGCAAAACTATCTTTTGGCCAAAAAACCCTAATTCCCTACTACCTTTGCTGCTGCTGCCGCCGTCGCCACCCTGCTGGCGGCGGCTTGTGCGGCGAGGGGCGGGGCGCTGCCGTTGCAGGTGGGCGCCCTCGCGGGCTTCGCCGCCTCCGCGGGCAGTTCTGCCGGCGGGGCAACGCCCGCAGGCGGTGCTGCCCCTGTAGGTTAGCGCCCCTGCGGGCGCCGCCGCCTCCGCGGGCGGTGCTGCCTCGCTGGCGGCCGCCCCCTGCGGGGTTTTTGGCCTGTGGGAGCAGCGGCCACAGGCGCCGTTGCCCTACGGTGCCTCAGCTCGCGCTGCTGCCCCGTGGCGCCTCTGCCCGCAGGCTCAGCGGCCGCAGGTGCCTCTACCCGCGGGCTGCCAGCCTCGCCGATCGCAAGCTGCTGCAAGCAAGCCGCCGGCCGACTGGCTGCTGCAGACGCAGCCCCTGTGCTGCTAACCTGCGGTTGCGTTGCACGCACGTAAATCGAGGGCAGCAACTATTGCTGCCCTTTCTCGCTTTTGCGTCAACGATTTTGACGTCAATATTCTTCCTAAACACAATACACGCAGTTCAAAACCAATCATTCGCACGAACAACCTGGCTCTGATACCACTGTTGGGAAATCATGGGGGCGACATCACATGCGCAGCGGAAGAACAAGAAAACAAAATCCCCGATTCCCAAAAAGATATTTGTCGTCGTGCGAAGATTGGTGCGCAAAAATCTGTGAAACATGAAACTGCGTATAGAGTAGATTGTGTTACCTAGGGAGATCGTATATCCCTGTTTCCTTGCAGATCCTTAGGAGAGGGTAAAGGAGGTCAAGCGTCCTCCTCTCTAGTGGTGATCCACACAGCAGGGTTGCGACGACGCTCCTCAAAACTCCAGGCCTGATCTGAGGTGGAGAGGAAGAGAAGAATATGAAAGGCAAGCAAAGGCTCTAGCCTATGAGGCTCTGAATCCCTCCTATTTATAGAGGTACCCTGTCAAACCCTAATGGGTCCTCCCCTAGTGGGTATTGGATCTGCATCCAATAAGACAAGGGCTCCGTCGGATATCTCATATCCGAACCTCTACTCATCGCAATACCTACCATATGTGTGTGACCCTCTAGGCCCAATATCGAGCTGGCCGTGAGTCATACCCGTCAGAACTCCTTCTAACTCAGTGAATTATTATCTCTGTAATAATTCACTTGACTCATCGACTACGGAAGTACTAGGCCACTACGCCATAGTCCCCAGACGATACAGGGGAATCCAATCCATTGGACCTGTCTGTCCTCAGTTACCGTGTACCTATAATCCCTCATCCATATAATATCCCAGAGACCGTATATCGAGCATGGCGTTGTCAGACCTATACGATTTCTACTCGAGTCTCGCTCTAATCGGATTCTCCCGGAGAACTCTTTCTCTCTCAACCCGAATGACCCTGGCCAGAGATTTGTCTGAGCAAGAACACATGAGATATTCCTCTCATGACGTCGAGAGTGGATGATCCTCTATCGATACTCAATAGCCCTCGTAAGGTCGACTACCACTCCTAATGACCAGCTGTACTAGATCTGGGACAGCCAAACCTATAAGTCTGGTATAAAAGAGTGGAGCACTCATACAAGATATCCTTGGTGTCTCAAGTCTAAGGGCCAGATACACCACTAGGACTACGGAATCGCTGTCTGACAATAAGGCATCATCAACCATCCAGCATTCCGTAAGCGGATCAATCAGTGAACTCATTCTCCAATGAGCACCTGTACTGTATCCCTAGTGTCCCTACACGAGCAGCTATGAGACCAGTTGCATCCATCATATGAACGGGTATACAACACACCAGTCTATCCGGTTATCACGATGTCCCTCTCGAGTAACTTATGACCGAGATTATTTAGGATATGTGTTTAAAGGTGAATCGATCTCATTATCGTGATCTCATCACGATCCGATTCCCATTGCACAAATCCAAGGACATCACAATATATGTATGCATTTATGCAATAGTTATAAAGTGATATACGCCAAAATATAATAAGCAAAAAGATTCTGTATCAAGTCACACGTGCCATCACTCACGTGATTGGCTTGCTGGGCACCTATGACTAGCAAGTGTTGCCATTCAAGTTGCCATGAAGGAAGCGGTGCGCAACGAAGATTATGCTGGTAGGGGTAGAGGCCCAGGATCCAAACAATGGTGCACAAATTATAGTGAAGTCGGTGGACTTCGGGAGCTACTAGGCGACAGACTGTCCTAGAGCGGTGCTTCATCTAGGTGTGACCCAAGAGTGGGTGGATGAAGGTCGATTGCTAAAGGAGCGAACAAAATCAAAGGTGGAAGAGACCCTGCGATGTATTGGTAGAGGCCACACATGGAGGGTTCACAATTCGAGTTTATTCTACAAGGATTAGAATGCAATGGAGATGTCACCAGGAGGCGACATGGTGCAGTGGATCGTGGTGGAACAGTTCGTGGCAATGTGATACACACGACATAGTCTCATGCGGGACTAGATCATATGGAGGTATGATCGGGAGCTACTGGAAGCTCCACTTCGGTGAACAACACGACGACAAGAATGACTATGGATTCAAGGAGTGAAGGCCATAGTACCGCAGAGGCAGGTCTTCCATGCGTGCATCGAATTTTGCATTGGATGAAAGCCTTGGTCATCAGCATATGGGGGCTGTGTTCCATCAAGGAAAAAGTTCGAATGCAAGTACCAGTGAGTCCCATGGGAGGGACTTGATCATGCAGATGTATGATTGAAGCAGCTAGAGAGTTGGACTGCTCCAGAGCTTATATTCGCTTAAGAAGGCCCGGCAAGTCAGAGGACTAGGTCGAGTAAGCGAACGTTGCTACCAAGGAAGCTAAGGAGAACAGAATCGGTGCAAACCCTACAACGTGATGGTAGAGGCCATGCATGGGAGTTGCAATCTGTCTTTCCATCGACCAAACGGACTGCTTGGAGAACACAGAGGTGTTGAAGCAGGGGGTCGAAAGGGGCGAGGAAGCAACGACAAGTCCAGAGGGACTTAGCTACCCAAAATCAAGCATCAGTTAGAATGAAGGTGGACTCGGAGGAGTGCCACGGAGACATATCTACTAACCGTGAAGAAAAGAGATGCAGATGCGAGGTGACGGATAGTAGGGCCATGGGTATGGCAGCACCATGGTACCGCTGAGGCGGGACTTCCGTGAAAGTCATTGATCCCTTGCTCTCATGGAGGGAGAGCACTTGGTCGTGAAAGGGGCCGAGGAGGTGGAGAATGTAGAGGCAATCTCAAAGTACCGAGACAAGGCTGAAGGGTAGCGGCCGAAGAACTTCGTAAGACCAGTGTCAATGAGCTTCTCATCAAGATAGCCGAAAGTGAAGGACTTCGGGTCATGCAAGAGTGCATAACCAAGGAACGAAGCAGGCAGTACGCGGTGCTGTACCTTTGCTATTCAGTGGAGTAGGCGGCAGGGTTGATGGAGAAGACGGTACAATCCCAGAGGCGACCAAACCTATGAGAGAATTACTCGAAGTTGGGGTGAAAACTTCCTGCATTCCAGAAGTTCGATGGCATTGAGAAGGTGAATCATAGTAACTAACTCAACGCAAGGAGTGCAAACACTTCAAGTGCTTCAGAAATGTGAGCAAAGAGCAGGTGAAGGTTAGGAACCAGCTCGATGCATAGAGTATAACCTAGAAGAGGCGGGCGAAGTTAAATAACCTTTGCCTTCTCAACCCTTAAGAGAATGGGCGAAACTGAGTACCCCAATTCTCTTATCTATCCAGCAGAGGAGCTCTACATAAGTTCAAAGACCCTTCGAAGATAATGGAAGACAATAGTTGTCAAATCCTCACCAACGGTGATCAGTGCTACTGAGAGTAGATTGTTCGCTTCATTTCCCAACGAAATGCTAATCGAAAGCAGAAGTGATGCAAACCTACTTGGATGTGACAACTAAGTGAAAGAAGAATCAATGAGCAAATTTTATGGAGGAAGGACCCAAAACTTTAGAAGTTTGTGAGACGATGCTCGTTAAAGCTCCAACAAGCATCCACCCAGTTCAAGCAGCATGAGGAATTTGAGAGACTGGCGTAGTAAGGATGGTCTTTTCCTTCATCTAGGGGATCCGCAGGAATCAACAATGATCAACACAACTCGGCCAACCCCACACCAGAGTCAGAGTCATTGTGAGTTGAAGCAGCATGGCGGATCAAAGGTTCGACTACTCAAAAACAACAGCGGAGAGTAGCTAGGAGCCAAGATGCGCATTGTAGCTGGTGCAGAAGATTGAAGACTCAGCAAAGGCGAGGAGTTGCAGTGTCGACAAAGGCTACAACGAGGACGTCGAAGGAATAAGTGGAGGAGAATGTCACGGACAAACTTCTAAATAAGATGTTTGATATAATGCTTATGTATGTCTGTGTCTTTTGGTATGTTCATGCCTTGTACAACATGTAGAGGGACGGTCGAAGGCTTAATAGTCTCATTTTAGTTGGGTTGGTAGCATCTTTAGGCTTGTAAATAAAGGTTGTGTCATGTGGACACGTGCGAGAGATTTTCGATCTATAATGGACCATTTTACCCTTTGTTGTATAACTGTTCAAAGCTTGTAAAGTATGTTTGTAATTTGCATTGTCTATGAAGTGTTTTTCGGAGATATTTGCTTATGGATCCCGATTGAAGCGTTCTCTCTAACCCGTTCTCTCTTTTGTTGGTCCTAAGGGACAATGAGAGGCTTCGGGGAGGTTGACCTTTGCGGACGGACACACAAGGGTGCCGCACGACTTAGGCAAAACTAGCTAAGTCCGTAACAATATGGCAGGATGACTTTTCATGATCTATCTAAAAGCTTAAACTTACATATTGTTAAGAGTTTAAATAGTGATCGGACTCTTTCCTAACAAGTTTTTGAAAGCAGTGATAAATCAATTGAAATGGTATCAGAGCATACCATAATATAGCTTAAACTACTCTTTATCACATTTTTCTCATTACTAGTCAAGGCATTTTCACGTTGATACATAATTATTTGGACTGTCTACTAATTTATATTCTTAATATGTGTTGGTTTGATAGGATATGTTCATTTATATTCTTTAACACACAAAGTACTCATATCAAATTACTTTTACAACCTCCAACAGGTGGCCGCCACATACCGTATAATTGGGTCCATATCAACTGGTTCTTCCTTGATGACAAATTAATAGATGGGACAGACGATGTGGTATCCAATGATGGATTCAAACGAAGGAGTTCATAGTCATCGCCAGAATCAAATCTTTTTGTAGAATTCTTCAATTTTGGTTGATATCACACGGTGCATCTTAATTCAAATTTCTTGTGCCAATACTCTATTATATCCAAGCTAGCAATCTAAGTATATATCTGACTTCAAAAAAAAATCCAAAATCAGCATGGTCAAATGTCCTGAATTTCTTAGTTCTCTTTCAGGAAAAGTTGAGTAGTTGACTGGCTAACTCAACCTATTTAAGTCAAACTTCTCTTTCAATCATGCAATAGATGAGAAACCAAATTCAAACATGGCTTCCTACTTAGTCCATGACACCAATCATCTATTTCAAAAGGAGGAGGAGGAGGAGGAAAAGTATGAGCTGCTATTCTCATTTTCTTTCTCTTCCATTCCTTAGATTAATTATGGAGTCTTTATGGCTTGATCAGAGAAGAGTGCTTATAATTTGATTATTGTATATTGTTCCTTGTATTATTTCAAGCAAAAAATAAAAGCTGATCTCCTTTTGCACGTGTGGTTTGCGTCTAATCTTCTCAAGTCTTGGTGTGACGGGGGCTTGGCAAATCCTTCTTCGTGAGCTATAAGGATTTGACTTGTTGATTACCAGCAAGCGAGGGGAACTTGCAACTTGTGTGTTGATCATGGTACACATTAGGACACCATGGTTGTTTGGCCCCTGCCACAAGTCTTTCAGATTTGCCGTCACTGCCATGAGAATAACATCCACTGGGAAGGATTGATAGTAAGTAAAGGTTTGTCACACACTGTTTTTTTCTTTGGGAAGATTTAGACTGATAACTAATCCTACCAAATTACAACCCCCAGCCTTTATGGCTAAGTCTCTTCATCTGCATAGACTTCCCACAAGTTGAGAATAGGAGACTCTGTGATCTAAGAAAAGCTAAAGCTCCAGTTTCTAAAACCTTTTGTGGTCAAGACTGGCATGAGAGAGAGAGAGAGAGAGAGAGAGAGAGAGAGAGAGAGATGTTTACACTGGCTTGACTTGAGAATATTTATGCATCCTTAGAGAAAATAGGATCATGCAGGAAATTCTGATGAACTTAAAACAAGGATGATTGTTCTTGATGTAATACAATTATGTTTCAAGGAGGAATATATGCTTATTTTTTTTAAAAATAATTTTCTTTTAATTCTTTGTTGCAAGGGAAGTGATGCTTAAGTCATCTCTTTGATCTTTGGTTGTTAATCCTGTATAAAGTGGATGTTAAGTTTCCTAGCTTAAACATAAAAGAGACATTAGCACTGTTTTCTTCTTGAATTATTAAGGTAATGGAAATAAATTTAACCAGTTTATTTTGAAGATCTTCCTATGAGACACCATAAATGATAAAACCCCTCATCAATTCTAAAATCCATCCCCCTTCTCAAAATACTTGTGAATCTTTCTACAATACCCTACAAACATAAATATGACCATGCAAGACTAAATAAAATTGGTGTACTTTAACCAAACATAATGGAAATTACTAACACTATCAGTTTCCTAAACGCTACTTGAATATATCTTCATCGTTTTTATTTTCTTAATATTCTGCTAAATGAACTTTTGGTGTCAAACACATTGATGAAGTTGGCATGAAATAGCCCTCACCAATCCTAAAATCTGAATGAAGGCTTGGTACTTAATGATTAAATTTTGAGAACAAATACAATGACAAATGATTTCTATGACAAAATAATTACAAACATCTAAATGTGAATTTCATAATGTTTATCGACAAACAGATATGGTTTAAGGATCCATATCTATATACATTTAAAAAAAATGCTAGCCCAACATTCACGGATGCTTTCTAAATCTCTCTTTCTAAGCTCACTTATGGTTTCCATCACAATAAATTGCTACTGTAAGGTTTTTGGCAGGAATAGGCCATACATAACTGACACCAAAGACATTACCATCATGTTTCAGTTTTGCTAGACAAATTATCTATCCTTATACTGATGATTAATACTGGTTGGATCAAAGGGACTGATGTGGAGCTTTTATTTTCTGTAATAAAAGTTCTTCATGTACTACTTTACACAAGGATGAGAACTGCCTTACCAAAACCCAGACAGCAAAGATGTTGATGCTTAAGTTTAGCTGCTGATAATTGTTAGTGCAAACACCCTTGAGCCGTGGCCTCGGGGCCGACGCGGCTTGGTCCGAATCACGTGGTCGGGGGATCTCTCGGTGGCGTGTCCTGGCTTCTGCGGTCGGGAGCCCTCGGGGAAGGCGCCGTCGGCGGGCGAGGGCGTCGTCTTGGCACCTGCACGAGGGTCGGGGCGGTAATTCGGCCCGACCTCTCCGACGATCAAGTTAGCAACGATGTGGAGAGGGTTTTGGAAGAAGGGAGGCAGCAGTCTTCTCTTTGTCGTTGCCCTCCCCCTCCTTTGTTTGGAACTCGGGTGTATTTATAGGTGGGCCTGGGTGTTACCTGACGTCACTGTTTGTAGGGGCAGGTGAATACTTCACGTGGCGTCTGACACGGCCATTGGGGCTGCGTGGGAGGCCGAGCTGCTGCAGGGTATGGCGTGTCTCGGTCGACGTGTTCCCTAGCCTTGGCCGAGCCCAGAGGGCGAAGAATCGGGCTCGTCGGCTGAGGGGTGGTGGCGTTGTTGTGACGGACGGGGTCCAATCGAGGCGTTAATGCGCTTGGGTCGGCGTCCCGGGGTTTCGTTGACCGGGGCGTAAGGCGTTGGTTCAGGGTGGCTGGCGTCATTAGCATCCTGTCGCCATTATTGCCCTTATCATATTCCCCCCCGGAAAGAAGCTATGCGTCGGCGGTCGTAGCGAGAGTCCGAGGCATGGCTTGTGTTTTAGAGCTGATCGGTTGCGGAGACACGGACCCTGGGGGTGCGGAAGGGGGTGTCGTCCCGAGTGGCGCAAGGCTAAGGAACCGAGAAGGGGCCGAGTGTGACTCGGGGGGGGCAAAAAGTCGAAAGGCCGAGGAGCGGCCGAGCATGTCTTGGGTGATGTATAGCCGAAGGGCCGAGGAGCGGCCGAGCATGTCTTGGGTGGCGTAGAGCCGAGGGTCGAGGAGCGGCCGAGCATGTCTTGGGTGGCGTAAAGCCGAAGGGCCGAGGAGCGACCGAGCATGTCTTGGGTGGCGTAAAGCCGAAGGGCCGAGGAGCGACCGAGCATGTCTTGGGTGGCGTAAAGCCGAAGGGCCGAGGAGCGACCGAGCAGATCTTGAGTGGCGTAAAGCCGAAGGGCCGAGGAGCGGCCGAGCATGTCTTGGGTGGCGTAAAGCCGAGGGCCGAGGAGCGACCGAGCATGTCTTGGGTGGCGTAAAGCCGAAGGGCCGAGGAGCGGCCGAGCATGTCTTGGGTGGCGTAAAGCCGAAGGGCCGAGGAGCGACCGAGCATGTCTTGGGTGGCGTAAAGCCGAAGGACCGAGGAGCGACCGAGCAGATCTTGGGTGGCGTAAAGCCGAAGGGCCGAGGAGCGGCCGAGCATGTCTTGGGTGGCGTAAAGCCGAGGGCCGAGGAGTGACCGAGCATGTCTTGGGTGGTGTAAAGCCGAAGGGCCGAGGAGCGACCGAGCAGATCTTGGGTGGCGTAAAGCCGAAGGGCCGAGGAGCGGCCGAGCATGTCTTGGGTGGCGTAAAGCCGAAGGGCCGAGGAGCGGCCGAGCAAGTCTTGGGTGGCGTAAAGCCGAAGGGCCGAGGAGCGGCCGAGCACGTGCATCGGGGCTCTTAAAAGCTGCCGTGTTAATTGCTGCCTCGTGGATGGGGTTTACTTTTACTGCATGTTTCCAGGCGTTGAGGTCGAGGAGGTCCTTGGGCGGCACCGCGTCCTCCGGGTTCGCCACGTCAGGCCTTTCCTTTAATTCGGGGCCCCTTTGGGCATTCTCCGATGCGACGTAACGGGCGCGCGCTTGCGCGAATGTGTTGCCACCCATTCTCGGGAAGCGATGAGGCGTTGACCCTGGCGGGATATCTCCTTTAAACGTTTAGGCGCCTGTCCTCTCCTCGAAGCCTTGCTGCTGCGCTTCCACCTTCGAGCCCCGCCATTGTGTCCCCAAGCTTCTTCCCGGCCTTCCGCGCGGTTTCTGTCTTCTTCTCGAGGTCAGTCGAGATGTCGTCCTCTCCTTCTTCACTTTCCTCCCCGTCTTCCTCTCCCTCTTCCTCTCCCATGCTTAGGGCTGGAGGGGGCGGTCCTCCTTCGACCTTGGCCGAGTCCTTTGATGAGGAGACGGCGCGGTCGCTTGAGGCTTTGATGTGGCCGCATGACATCGACTCGACCATGAGTGAATCTTCGCTGGAGGGACTCCGCGAACGTTATTGCGTCCCGGGCGATTATGCCCTCAGTGCACCTGAGCCAGGGCAGCGGGCGTATGACCCGTTGCCGAAGGGTTTCGCTCTGTCCCTTGATGCTCTGGAGGCGGGTTTGCGTTTCCCCCTTCATCCCTTCATCGTGTCTTGTTTGTCTTTCTGGCGGGTTTCTCCGTCTCAGGTGACGCCGAACTCCTGGCGTTACCTAGTGGTATTCCTAGGGGAGTGCCATTATGCTCATATCACCCCCACCCTCAGCCTCTTTCTTTCCTGTTACCGCTTTTGCAAGGGCTCGGGGGGTTACTTCTTAACGGCTCGAACTGGATTTCGCGTTGGGGGTGCCCCTTCTAATAACAAGGGATGGAAGGGGAGATTTTTTTATGTCAGTCGTGCACAGGATTGGGGCTTCGGGGTTCGGTGGTCTGGGAGGGTGATTGACAATACCCCCCCTTGTTTGGGCGAGGTGGATCGCCAAGCTCGAGAGAGGCTCAAAGAGATTCTCCCTAAGTCGCAAACCATCCATACCATGACCGAGCAGTGGTTGGTCGCGGCGGGCCTTAGCCCAGTGCCTCAGGGTATGTCAGTGACATTTGTGTCGGGCGGGATGCTAACATTTTCCATTTCCTGTAGAGATGGTGAACCTCTGGTCGCTCCTGGGGGACCCGGCGTCGCAGCTTCCTTCCCCGACTCCGGAGACCGAATCCCAACTTCCACAGCCGGCCTCGGCAGCCGAATCGATACCCCCTCCCCCGGCGCCGGTTACCGAACCGCGTCCGGGCACGGAGGGTGCCCCTTTGGAGGTGGGGGACGAGCGCCCTTTGAAGAAGGTGAAGACATGTGCGTCGAGGGGGCCGGGAGCGAGCTCTCACCAGGGTGGGGTCGGGCCTGGTCGGCGTGCGGCGGGGAAGGGGCCTCGGCCCGTTTCCGTGCGTGACTTGTGCCGACTCCCGGCCGGGGACGGGGAGCCGTTTCTGACGCGGCTGGTCAGCGAGATCCCGCGTGGTGAGCCCTGCGAGCCGCTGGTCGCCCGTTGGGAAGGTCTTTGCCGGGGGGATAGGGTGTGGGCCGGAGGGGATCCCTCTGCGGCGTTCCTGCGAGGGGCGCTCCATCCCGACCTGGCTCGGGATTTGTACACCCTGTCCTCGGAGACACTCCTCAGCAAGTCTGCTCAGTCGCTGGTCTGGGTAAGTATACCTTTCTCTTAGGGTTCGGCTGCTTGGTACCGATTTCCTTGACCCATTCTCTTCTTGCAGGGTCTCCATTATGCGACGGCCCTGATGGACAGGGTGCGAGATGCCGGCCATACCGTTGGGGGCCTCGTCAGTCGTAACACCGAGCTCTGCCACCAGATGGCGGAGATTCGGGCAAAAAACGATCCGGAGGCCGTGGCGGCTACCGAGGAGTGTGCCTCGGGTTTTGAGGCGGAAGTGGTCCGTCTCCAGTCGGAGCTTGAGGCCTCCAAAGAGGCCAACGACGCCTTGAGGGAAGCCAACGAGGAGCTCCAAAAAGTGATGCGGATAGAACGGACCGAGCTCCGTCTGGTGAAGGCAGAGGCGAGTGCCCTTAGCAAAAAGCTGGAGGGTGCGAACACCGAGGTAAAAAGGGCCTCGGACGCATTGGCGGAGGAGACCCTGCTTCGACCCCTGAAGGACAAGGCGCTCATCGAGGCGTACAAGAGGTCGGAGGGGTTCGAGCTCGGGCTGACGCGGACGGGGCGGGTATCCTTCGAATACGGGTATCGGGTCGCCACGTCGCGCTTCCGTGCTCGGCATCCTGGTCTCGAGGTAGACGAGGACCCCTTCACCCCACACTCCTCGGACCGAGGTGTGGATATGCCCGAGGAGGTTCCCTTCGACGACCGCCTGGAGGTCCCCCGCCAGTAAGGACGGGTTTCTTGTATTTGTCGCATGCGGCTTCCCGCGCGCTAAGTTGTTGTATTTCCTCTGGGTGCCAAGTCTTGTATCTCGGCTCCTTTTTTGAAATAAAGGAAGCTTTCTACCATTCTTGTACTGTCCGGCCAAAGAGGCTTTTTGTTTGGTGGAGCGAACTTCCCTTGTTCTAAACAAAAAATTTCCTGAGGTTCCGGACGTTCCAAGTTCTCGGCAAGCGGGACCCGTCCATTGTCGTGAGCCTGTATGTGCCTGGTCGGACCACCTCGGTGACCCGATAAGGTCCTTCCCAGTTGGGGGCCAGCTTCCCCCTAGCCTTGGTCGGGTCGCTGACTTCGGCCCTTCGTAGAACTAAGTCGTTCATTTTGATAGGCCGGGGTCGTACCCTGCGGTTGTATACCCGGGCAACGACTCTTTTGTAAGAAAGATCCCTCAGGTGTGCGTCGGAGTGTCGCTCCTCGATCAGGTCCAAGCCGGCGCGTAGTCCCTGGTCCGATGTGGTCTCGTGATACTCTTCTACTCGAGGAGTCGGAAATACCACCTCGGGGGGTAGGACGGCCTCGGTCCCGTACGAGAGACTGTAGGGTGATTCCCCGGTGGCTGTTTTGGGGGTGGTTCGTAAGGACCACAAGATGCTGGGTAACTCCTCGACCCAGGCCGTTCGGGAAGCTGATACCCTTTTTTTGAGCCCGTCCAGGATAGATCGGTTTGTTACCTCGGTCAGTCCATTCGTCTGGGGGTAGGCTACCGAGCTGTGTTTTAACCGGATTCCATAGTTAGCGCAGAATTCTTGAATCCTTTTGCCAGCGAATTGGGTCCTGTTGTCCGTGACGATGGTTCTGGGTAGGCCGAACCGGGTCACGATGTTTCTCCATATGAACTTCTTGATCTGCTGCTCGGTGATCGTCGCCAGCGGTTCAGCTTCCGGCCATCTGGTGAAGTAGTCTATCGCGACCACAATATATCTTCTCTGTCCCGAGGCTGGGGGGAAGGGGCCGAGGAGATCCAGCCCCCATTGTGCGAACGGCCACGCGCAACTGATGGGGGAGAGCGGTACCGCCGGCAGTTGGGGGGTCCGGGCGTGCCTTTGGCACGGGCCGCATTTCTGTACGTAGGCTTTCGCGTCCTGGACCATGGTGGGCCAGTAATAGCCTTGGCGGAGAATTTTGCAGGCCAGGGTTCGGCCGGCGATGTGCTCCCTGCAAATCCCTTCGTGGACCTCGGCCAAGACTGTTGCTGCCTCTTCTGGTTCGAGGCACCGCAGAAGAGGGTGGGAGAAAGACCGCTTGTACAGCCGTCCGTTCATTTCTGAGTACCATGCCCGGTTTCGGCGGATACGTCGAGCCGCGGCTTCATCGGTGGGGAGGGTCCCATCGCGTTTGTAGCGCAGCATGTCCCCAACCCAGGTGGCTCGGGTGTCGGCTGCGGACACGCACGAGACCGGGATAGAGCGGGAGGGGAGCTCCTCGATTCCGAGGGCGGTGCCCGGGGGTCGCTTCGAGGCTAGCTTGGCCAGCTCATCGGCTCGGTCGTTCTGATGTCTTGGCACCCTGGATACCACGAAGTGTGCGAAATAGGAGGCTAGGTTTTTTACCTCTACTACGTATTTTGCCATGGTGGGTTCTCTGGCCTCGTATCCGTCGTTAAGTTGCTCGGTCACCAACTGCGAATCGGTAAGGACTTCGATGGCGTTGACCTGCATCTCGCGGGATAGTCTGAGCCCCGCCAGGAGTGCTTCGTACTCTGCTTCGTTGTTGGTAGCACGGAACCCGAAGCGGAGGGAACGCTCGAACGTCAGCCCATCGGGGGCGGATAGCACGAGTCCTGCGCCGACCCCCGTTGATCTGGACGAGCCGTCCACCTGTAGGACCCATGTTCCGCCTAGTTCGTTGGGAGGCTGCCCTTCAGCGTGGACGAGCTCAGCGATGAAGTCGGCTAGCACCTGCGCTTTAATGGCGGTCCTGGGTGCGTAGCGGATGTCGAACTCCCCGAGCTCGACCGACCATTTGAGGAGTCGACCTGCTATATCGAACTTTGACAATACTTGACTGAGGGGTTGGTCGGTGATTACCTTGATCGGATGAGCTTGAAAGTAGGGGCGTAACTTTCTGGCCGCCAACACGAGCGCGAGGGCGAGCTTCTCGATCGGGGGGTATCGCTCCTCGGGCCCGTTCAGGACGTGGCTGGTGTAGTAGACGGGGAGCTGTTCGCCAGCTTCCCTGATAAGGACGGAGCTAACCGCATGTTGAGAGGCTGCCAAGTAGATGCCGAGTTCCTCCCTGACGGTGACTGTCGTGAGGCGGGGAAGGTTGGCTAGGTGTAGCTGGACTTGCCGGAAAGCTTCCTCACACTGGGGCATCCATTGGAAATTCTTTGGGCTTCTTACTGCACGAAAGAAGGCGAGGCAGCGATCGCCCGACCGGGACAGGAATCGGGATAGGGCTGCTAGCCGTCCATTCAGTCGCTGTAGGTCTTTAAGCGTTCGGGGAGCCTGCATGTCGAGGATTGCCTGGACCTTTTCTGGGTTGACGTCGATTCCCCTTTCGTGTATGATGAATCCAAGGAACTTTCCTGACCTGACGCCGAAGGCGCACTTTGCGGGGTTGAGTCGTAGACCATAGTTTCGGAGGGTGGTGAATGTTTCTGCCAAGTCTGTTAAGTGATCTCCTGAGACGCGGCTTTTCACAATCATGTCGTCCACGTATACCTCTATGTTTCGCCCTATCTGTGGGGCGAATATCTTGTTGATGGTCCTCTAGTAAGTTGCGCCTGCGTTCTTCAGCCCGAACGGCATTACTTTGTAGAAATATACTCCTAGGCTAGTGATGAAGGCCGTGTGTTTCTGGTCCTCGGGTGCCATTCGGATCTGATTATATCCGGAGAAGGCGTCCAAGAATGAGAGGCGGGCGTGCCCCGTGGTTGCGTTCACGAGCTGATCGATTCTCGGGAGGGGGTAGCAATCTTTAGGGCACGCCCGATTGAGGCTGGTGTAGTCAACACACATTCGCCAGCTCCCATTATGCTTTTTTACCAGAACTACATTGGACAGCCATTGCGGGTACTTGACCTCCTCTATAAAGCCAGCGGCGAGGAGCCGATTCACCTCTTCGCGGATGGCTTGCTGCCTTTCCGGGGCCTGGGGTCGGGGCTTTTGTTTCACCGGGCGGGCTTCCGGCGATATATTGAGGCGATGTTGGGCCGCCTTCGGGTCCACGCCGGCTGCGTCGGACAGCGACCAGGCGAAAATATCGGCATTCTCTTGTAAGAGTCTGACTAGTTGCTCCCGCTCGCCCTGGGGCAGATCCGAACCGACCTTGATGGTTTAGTCCGGGCGGTCCTTTCTTAATGGTACGTCATAGGTTGGGGCTGACGGCTCGGGGTGCAGACTTGGCCGCTTCATTTCTCTGGGATCGTCCAGGGGTGCTTCAGCCTTCGCCCTCTTGTGTAGAGAAACCGCCGTTAGGTAGCATTGCCTGGATTCCCGGGGGCTTCCCCAAACTTCTCCCGTTCCTACGTGGGTCGGGAATTTCACAGTCTGATGGTAGGTGGAAACCAGGGCTCTGCTTTTGTTGAGGGAGGGGCGGCCAAGGATGGCGTTGTACACTGTGGGCAGGTCCACTAACAGGAAGGTGGACATCACTGTTTTGGCCTTGGGCGGGGTTCCCAGAGTCAGAGGTAGTGTGACTGATCCCAATGGTGTGACCGAGTTGCCAGTGAACCCCGTGAGGTCCGAGCGGACAGGTTCCAAAGCTTCTTCCGTAAGCCCCAGCTTCTGGAAGGCGTCGAGGAACAATATATCCGCCGAGCTTCCAGTGTCAATCATGATCCTTCTCACCTGGGCATTGGCGATTTTGGCCGTGATCACGAGTGCGTCATCGTGCTCTTGTCGCTCGGCGCCTTCCGGGGGAAATGCGACCCGGGGGTCGGGGGTTCCACGGGGCCCCTCGTTCCTGGCCCAGCGGGCGTAGGCTTTCCTTCCGGACATGCTGTCCCCCCCGGAGGCTGGGCCCCCTGTGATGACGCTGATCAAGCGCTCGGGGGGGTCGGTCAGGCAGGGCGGGGGGTCACTGCCTGTCTGTACGCACGGGTCGAGACGCCCCTCGCGGCGGAGCTCATAGATTTGCCGCGAAAGCTCGCGGCATTCCTCAGTGTCATGTCCGTTTTGGCGGTGGAAGCGGCAGTATTTTGACCGGTCGGCCAGCTCTCGCGGATTGTTCATCGGGTAGGGGGTTTTGAGCAGTCCCCTTTCCCTGATCTGGAGAAAGATCTCTGTTCGCGATGCGCCCGTCGGGAGCGGGCGAGATCGTAGCGGGGGAGGATCGGGCTGGTGGAGCTTGCGTCTGGGAGGGAGTTGTCCCTCAGCCGGCTCTGGTCTTTCCCTCTTGGATTCCTGTTGCTTTCCCCCCGTCCAGGCTTCGACTTCAACGAACTGGTTCGCGCGTTGGAGCATCTCGGGGACCGAGGTAGGGGGTCGCTCGACGAGAGACCAGAAGAGTCGGGAGGGACGCAAGCCTGTCACGAACGCTTGCATTGACAGCGAAGGGTGAGCGTCCGGGAGTTCCCGGACCCTTGCCGCGAAGCGATTTACGTAAAGGGAGAGGGGCTCATCCTCTTTCTGGCTGAGTCCGAGGAGGAACGCCATGGAAGGCTTCGGGCGTGCGCAAGCTATGAAGTGGAGCTCGAAGTCCTTGGCGAGCTGGTCGAATGAGGCGATCGTCGCAGTCTTCAAACCTCCATACCATGCGAGGGCCGGTCCTCTCAACGTGGTGGGGAATGCCCTGCTCATTAGGGCGTCCGAAGTTCCGTATAACGCCATCTGGGCCCGGAAGGCCGCCGTGTGGTCGGACGGGTCGGCGGAGCCGTCATAAGTGTCCAGGGGGGGAAGTCGGAAGCCTGGGGGAATGGCATGCTCTAGTATCTTTGGAACAAACGGCGATCCCTGATGCTTGGCTTCCGCGGGCCCCCCTGGCGACCCGGCACGGATCTCCTTTTGCACATCGTCAAGCCGTTGGTTGACGAGGCGCAACTGAGTGCGCAGGGAATCCGCGGAGCTTGAGGATAGCGCCTCCGGCTCTGTACGACCTGGGAAGAGCATCGCCTGTTCCCCGGGCTGAGATAGGGGCATCCGAGGTGACGTGGGGGGCTCTTGGGGCGGGGTGGGAGCTCGGCTGGGCGCCCCTTGTTGATATGACGGTTGGGGAACCGGGGGCCGCGATTGGCGAGAAACAAGGGGGACAATGGTTTGCACCATGTCGGTGAGTAGTTGGACCTGGTGAGTGAGGTCGTGGAAGGCTTCGGACGAAACGGGCGATGGGTTGCTGGGGCCCCCTTCGGGGGGCAACAGGCCCGGGTTGTTGAAGATCCGCCAGTAGCGCTCCGAAGCCGTAGCGGGACGTTCGTCCCGAGGTTCTTGAAGCGGGGGGAATTCCCTCGTTCCCTCGGTCGCGTATGGCCCTCCAATCGTGAGTCCGACACGACCATCCCGATGATTCCGCGACATGCTGGGGACCCTTCCTCTAGCGCCAAAATGTTAGTGCAAACACCCTTGAGCCGTGGCCTCGGGGCCGACGCGGCTTGGTCTGAATCACGTGGTCGGGGGATCTCTCGGTGGCGTGTCCTGGCTTCCGCGGTCGGGAGCCCTCGGGGAAGGCGCCGTCGGTGGGCGGGGGTGTCGTCTTGGCACCTGCACGAGGGTAGGGGCGGTAATTCAGCCCGACCTCTCCGACGATAAAGTTAGCAACGATGTGGAGAGGGTTTTGGAAGAAGGGAGGCAGCAATCTTCTCTTTGTCGTTGCCCTCCCCCTCCTTTGTTTGGAACTCGGGTGTATTTATAGGTGGGCCTGGGTGTTACCTGACGTCATTGTTTGTAGGGGCAGGTGAATACTTCACGTGGCGTCTAACACGGCCATTGGGGCTGCGTGGGAGGCCGAGCTGCTGCAGGGTATGGCGCGTCTCGATCGACGTGTTCCCTAGCCTTGGCCGAGCCCAGAGGGCGAAGAACCGGGCTCGTCGGCTGAGGGGTGGTGGCGTTGTTGTAACGGACGGGGTCCAATCGAGGCGTTAATGCGCCTGGGTCGGCGTCCCGGGGTTTCGTTGACCGGGGCGTGAGGCGTTGGTTCAGGGTGACTGGCGTCATTCGCATCCTGTCGCCATTATTGCCCTTATCAATAATAATCCTAAATCTGCGGCAATTCATTTAATTGCTTCCCTTCACAAAGATTGACCACTTCACTTCAACTAGCAGTCGTGAAAAATGGCTCTCTCTATATAGTCAGCAAGAAGACATGGTTACATGATGCACAGTTCATGACTTTTCCCTTCTCTCACTTTCTACTCGAAGAGATAAGCTTCGATGAAGCAGCACAAAGATATCTAAAGAGTGCACGTACTTCACCTTGCATCGTGCATGAGAAGCGGCAACGGCATTGGTCGGTGCTCTAAGCTGAAGCCAGTCGTAGGGCAAGTCTCCTTTGGCAGGTCATTGACTCATCGGAGGAAACGCATCACCGATGCATTCAACCTTACCTCCTTTCTCTCTGAGTCACCTGCCAAGGGAGAGAAGCCCCACAACTGGCTCGCTTAACTCGCGAACTCTTATCTATTTGCTTCGCTTGCTGCTTCTCCACACTGTTCTTCGCCTCTCTTGCGGTCTCTTATAGGGCAACCTCTCGGGTCAGGGACAGCATTGTGAGCCCCTGAATCAGTGGCATATGCCAGGGGACTTGGAAGGGTTATGCCATGGATATCCCTCTCCCACAGCAGCCTCAAGGAGGCTCCCTTTTAATCCTGAAGTCCATTTCTCAGATTGCAACCCACAGCTGATGGCCTCAGTATGTGATTCTTCGTGGCGTTGTGCGTTTCTTCATGGCAGCATTTAAGGTGAGAGGAAGATGTGGAGAGTGAGTGAAGGAGAGAAAGCCAGTGGGGGAGTCAGAAGACATATTCTCCTTCTTTTCTTCTCTCCATTGTAAAGGGATGGATGGAAAGAGGCGCATATGCTGTAGTATATGCTTCCTGTGCTCGCGAAAAAGACATGGACTTGTCGGACTAAAATTCTTCTTTGCAGGTATCATATCTTCTCCTTTTATTACAAATACATGGAAGATTGGAATGAAGCGAAGAACTGCATGAATTGCTACCAAAAAACCTTAGTTTCCCATATGTACTCCAACTTTTCGATCTATAGTCATAAATATCAAGACAATTTTCATCTTCCCCACATCATCTATTACTTTTTTGATAATTTAGGTCTCGAAGAGTAAAAAAAAACATGTTTGTGTGGGATATCATTTCTCGATCATTAAGTGAAGAAAAAGATGATCAAAATGAATGGTAGCGTTAAGAAGGTTAGGATTAGCTTAGTTGTCAAAGGCTAAAGGCAAGGGAAAGACATTAAAGAAAGATTGTGATAGATGAAGAACAAGATCACTGCATCATTCTTATATATGTGGCAATTAACTGAACCATGAGAGTGAGTGATATCATTCTTATACTATCTCTTCTCTATATGAATTATTAAAGTCTATTATTTTTCAAGTGACCATTCAATATAATACGATTAGCATAACCTTTGAGGATTTAATACCATACATCTGCTTTTGCGAGCTCACATACTGATGAAACAATATATATACTCTTTGAAATTAACATGTATTTTTTAAATCCTCAATTAACTAACTTTACTTGCAAGAAAATTTCGTAAACATGTTTTCTGATTTAATTATTTTGAAAATTCTTTTTTCCAGAAAAAATATTCTTGAAAATTTGAGAGCCAAATGCTTTATAAATACTAGACAATTTCTTAGTTCATTTTATGTATGACGTAGAAGGAAAAAAAAAAAATCCAATAAGAGCTCTTAAAATTTTTTATACATTTGTAGATAGATAAATACATTTGCAAAGAAAAGAGTAATATATCTGCAAGGGATACGAAAGACTATATGTTCATATATTGGAGGTTTATTTATCTTTAAATAATAAAATGTTTAGATATTGATTTCGTAAATTGTCTTGAGTTTATATCATATGTTAGCTAGAGAGATAATATATAAAAATATAAAATAATCTATTATCATATAATTAATAATGGAAGTTGATTCCCTGATATACTTTGAAATCACTGATTAGGCTTTGTGAGTATAAAATTTCACAAACTTAATTATCAAGTCATTAAAAATATTTTATCATAATATTATAATAATTTTATTTTAATGACAAATACTCTAACGATTCTAAGTAAAGAAAATAAGTCTGAAAACAATTAGTGTTAATTGACAACCTAAATTTTATTGTATTAATTAATAATTTATTCACTAAAGCTTTATCGTTTAAGGTCGTTAAGGAACATGTTCTTTGAGGTGTATGAGCAACCTGTAAATGATATGATAATTCATGTTTGAGTAGGCATCATAATTAATATTTTTTTATATAATTAAAATTATTTATTTCTATCATCCTATATGCATTTATACATATACATGCTATTATTTAATATAATAATAGAATTTCTTGATAAGATAAAATTAGTATGGGCTACATTAGAAAAAACTAATAATGTTATAGTATATTAAGAAATAATATTAATGATATACAATCATTATAACTTACATTAACAATTAGACCTAATATAGTATTATTATAATTAGTAGACTTATTAATTTATTTTTTAAAATTATTAATCACATATAAAATACTTTTTAAAATTTAATAATCAAATTAGATAAAATTATTTTTTAAAATAAATTTTAATTTTTTATTATGATTCTAAACCCTTTGTTTTATATCTTAATTAATAAGTCAAGTGGATGTATATTAGATTTTGTGGTTTAATTAATTAGGATAAAATATATTAAGGATATAATTAGATTATCGATTAGTAAAAGAAAATTCAAATATTGGAAGATAATTACAATGAGAGAAACTCTTTTAATATATTTTTTATAATTTTATTTTTTAACTAAAATACCTTTATTCGCACCTATATAATGACAATATCTCATAGAGATCTTATTATCAAGATATCTTTTCTCATTCCTTCTTCGTAAGTCAATAAGGAGGAAAGGAGAAGGTTTCGCAAAGTTTGAGTGATCTTATTCGATATTAACACTCAAACGTACGTATCCAATTATATGATAATTTAGATTTCAATTTGAACTTAACTAT
The DNA here is from genome assembly GCF_036884655.1 of Musa acuminata AAA Group. Taxonomy (NCBI): domain Eukaryota; kingdom Viridiplantae; phylum Streptophyta; class Magnoliopsida; order Zingiberales; family Musaceae; genus Musa; species Musa acuminata. Next base: position 560,845 of record NW_027020324.1, read on the forward strand.
ATCACGCATAATAGTTTGATCTTCACCTTGACCTCCTTTATGACCGTAAGTTTTCATGATTCTATGGTTTATAATGTAGATCATCATATTCAAATTATTAGGGATTAATACACTCCAAGTTTAAGAAATTTAAATCAAATAATACTATATATATATATATATATAGAGGATTATACTATATAAAACAATTGTGATTATCTTTCAATATTACAATTTTTAAATTTTCGTTTATTATTTATTATATACACAGAAATATGATTTTCAGAATTATAATAATAGTTATTATTTCAAACCAATGAGAGAAGTGGAATTGGATAAGGGTCAAGGTTTAGTCAACGTCTTCTTCGTCTCCTAAAACAAACATAAAATTACTATTCTCTTCATAAAGGCAGTCTCCATTCACTTGATATTATTCTCTTCTGCTCACTTAGAAGGAACAAAACAGGGGCTTAAGAGACATCAGCCCCGGAAAGGCCGTGAAGTCTCTTGTTGGTGTTGGCGAAAGGGATGCATCGGAACTGAGCCCCGCTGGATCGCCTCGGCTCCTGATCCTTTTCTCTCCTCGATTCGAGGTAATCTTTTATCGATTTGCTTTTTCTTATGCTTTTTTTTTTCTTCGAGTGTTTGATGTCATCTCGGACTTTCGTGGGTTGGGAGTTGTGATTGTCGACGGATTTCCTATTTTTGATTCTATTCCGAGCGAGTTGCCCGTTCAAACGCGTGATTTTTAGGGATGAACTAACTGGGCTTCTCCGGGTGACTATGGTTCGTAGGGAAGTATTGATCAGTTAGGGTTTTCTGAAATCAGCATGATTTCAGTTCTGGGGTGCGAGTGAGTAATTATTTTGGTTCTACTCTCTGGAACCTGTGACAAAAATCGATTTTTTCGTCTCGCAGTCTGTAAAGGCACCATCTTTCTTCTTTTCCGAGTCGGATTTCTATAATCGTGCATCGTGTCACGCTTGGAGTTTAATTTGAGCTCTTGGATTTGGTACACTATGGGGACATATTTGAGAAAGTAGTTGTTTTTTCCTTTTAACTTTTCCTGAAGTTTGTAATTTTCTTTTCCTTTCCGGTTCGGTCCTTCGTGCTTTGAACTTCCTCATTCTTTTCTTGTCATATTTTCCTATGTTACGATGTTAATTGAGATTTGATCTTGGTTATCTAGGTTAATATCTAGGAAAAGCATGTAATCTTTTAACAATTATTCATAGGTTCTCCGTTGCCCTTCATATCTCACTGAGTTGGTGGCGTGTATACTAGTGGTTTATGTCAAATACGAGATCGTAATAAGTTCCCATCTTGCAATCAGGAAGTTGTTTGTACTCGAAAAAGTCAATTACAGGGAGCTTTGAGCTCCTTCTTATGGCTGTTGCCAAGGGCAACAACAGAGATCCACTCTACAGCTGCTACAAGGTCCCTGGCCTCAGTGATCCTATCCTAGAAGCCCCCTATATCTCTTACCTTGAAGACCGATATGCTTTACGTGAAGAATTGGGTTGGGGTCAATTCGGAGTTATCAGGGCTTGCTCTGACATGCTTACTGGTGAGTCAGCCGCCTGCAAGTCGATTGCAAAGGATCGCCTTGTTACCCCCGAGGATATTCGGAGCATCAAGCTTGAAATTGAGGTCATGGCTTGGCTTTCTGGCCACCCAAATGTTGTCGACCTGAAGGCTGTATATGAGGATAATGACTATGTGCACATAGTGATGGAGCTCTGTGCTGGAGGGGAGCTCTTCGAGCGCCTCGAGAAGCATGGCTGCTTCCCTGAATGTGAGGCTGCCGTCCTGTTCCGGCATCTCATGGAAGTCGTAGTGTTCTGCCATGACAAGGGTGTTGTTCACAGGGACCTTAAGCCCGAGAATATTCTGATGGCTACCAAGTCTTCATCTTCACCAATTAAACTGGCAGACTTTGGGTTAGCTACTTATATTAAGCCAGGTATGTCCATCATTCTTAATTCACTTAAGTCAGTTTGTTATATCACTTATTTTGCTTTTATTAATTTTAAATGTAATCAACAGGGGAGAGCTTGTCTGGGACTGTTGGAAGTCCATTTTACATAGCACCGGAGGTATTGACAGGGGGATACAATGAGGCAGCCGATGTATGGAGTGCAGGAGTGATCCTTTATATTCTTCTTAGTGGGATGCCGCCCTTTTGGGGGAAGACCAAGTCAAAGATATTTGAATCAGTTAGATCTGCTGAACTACGGTTTCCATCTGATCCATGGAGAAGTGTTTCCGACTCTGCAAAGGAATTAATTAGAGGAATGCTTTTCAGGGATCCTGCCAAGAGACTCACAGCTAAACAAGTTATAGGTAAGCTATAAGTGTATGACAGACTTCACCTGATAGAATTAATTTCTTAATAATATTATACCTGGAACATGACCATTTGGATTACGTGCAGTTTGATACTATGCTCAATGGTAATAACCATTGGAAAAGTGCTGTTTGATTAATTTTAACCATTGAACATCTAATGTATATGACTAAAACTATCCAAATATTGTTATATATTTCCCGATGATAGGTTATAAAGTTCAATGAAGAGAATTAGGCTGCCAAGGTTACAAACTCCAATGAAGAGAATTATGTTGCCAAGACAGTAATTTTGTGATTCTCAACAATGATTCTTTTGCTAACAACGCTGTTTCTGTTCCATATACACTATTGAAGTTACGGAGTAACTGTTCAAGCTCATCCCATTTTTGAGGCCCCTGCATTACGAGGCATTTTTCTTCTCCATTCAAACCCTTCTATCTTGGTTTATCAAGTCTTTGAGGTGGCTTATTTTTTCCACAGACCATTCCTGGATAAAGGAGCACATGCAGCAACATGAAGTCCCATGTGGGCAATGCTGTGAAATCAGCTTTACACTGAGAGATCTGGGTAGCTGTTCATTCTCGACCCCGCTTGTCTCTGCAAGTCGTGATGTCAGCTTTAGTACTGGTTCTCTTGTTTCCTGCCAGACACTGGCAGATCATTCTTCCCCTGCATTCACTTGTAGATCATCATTTTCTTCAGTTATTTTTGACACTCCTTGCCCCTCTACGATCAGCTTCTCTTTCCAGAGCAGTTGTGAGTCTGACAACCACAGATTCTCCTCACCAATACCAGTGATGCCAAGTTTTGCATTCTTCACACCTGAGCAACAAAAAACATTCAGTTTTACAAGTGATGAATCAAAGACCGACACATCAAAGACAGGTATTTTTTTCTCCAGTTGCTCTTTCTGTATAGTGCTTTCTTAATTATTTTCCTTTCATATTACTGTGGGATGTGCAGACGCCAGCTGTAAGAAGCGCATTATGTCGCCCGACTCAGCTGCATGCTTTGGTCGAGATTTTAGCGAATTGGAGCACAAGTGGCTTGAAGCTAGAAGGGTTCCTGTGACTGGTTCTAGAGGCATTGGCATCCACAGCAGAAGGAACCACACCATTGGGCTCGGAGAGCTAGAGCAGCTTGACCTTGTGGTTTCGGAGTCGGTCATACGTTGGGCATCATGCACACACCTCTCAGATTCACCATCTCTCAGGTCCTCCCTTGTCTGCTGACATCCACAGACCTCAGATTGATGAATCTGTCTGTGATTAATACTTCATATCAAGTTTGTCAGCCTAACTCGAGTGTCAGATACTGAGCTGGCTGCCCTTGTTTAGAAAGTCCTTGATTAGCTGACTTTCTTCTCTCGTTCAAATTGTTTAGCATACGGTAGAGCCCGTCAATGTATGTGTTTTGTGTTATACATGTATTAGTAGTGAATCACTAGTGTGAGACAAGCATTTGGGGATTTGTACGCAACAACTAACATTTTTCTTTGTATCAACTGTTTACTTAATGATGTATACTGCATGGCAAATCTTGAGTGATATTCTAGTGTTGGTCTAAATCTGTTTAGGCAGCTTGATATTTCTCATGAGGTTCGACAGTGGGTCTGTTGCTGGGTTTCATCAACGAACGACAGCTTGTTTTAAGTTTCCTCACTCAGCTGAAGTGGAAAGTTTATCTATCAACAGGATGAAATGTTGTTAAGGATAATTATTGACAGGATAATAGCTCTCTTTCATGGTTGCTTTCCCAGATGAGGACAACAAACATTTTCCAGTACGTAGTGTTCCTGCACATACCAATGTCTGCTTCCTTCTTTCCTCTCCACAAGGAATGTATCTCTCATTCGATTCAGTCCATTTAGTGGCACCACCAAGAAGTAAAGTGACAGTACTCCCATCAAACGTGATCTTAAATTTCCTTTGTCAAGACTCTTTAGTCACTCTTACAAACGACAACAAAATAGCTGGGTGGTGTTATGTTCTAGTGTTAAAAAAGATAGATATATTTCCTCATTTGACGATTTCACTACTTATCATCCTTAAATAGCACTCAGTCAGGTTTGTTAAAGATTACTCGGGCTCTTCATACTTTGTAATTCGATTTAATATGAATATAAATAAAAACTAGATATTCGAACAGAATAAAATTGAATTCAATTTATGCTGCTTAATGTTTTTGGTTTTATTTGTAATATCCTAATATTAACCATGAAATTGATTCATCCTAATTAGTTTTATAGAAAGCACATTGAGGAAATTGGATAAAAAACAATGACAGAAATTTCAATGGACCTAAACTTAATTGATAATAAAGAAATCCATGAAATTAAGAATATAATGAGTAATTTGGCTTTTCAATAACATTGATTTTTGGGTAATCGTAATAACACTTCTCAGGAGATAATTTCCTAATAGGTTCTCAAGATGTGGAGCCCGCAGAGATCGAACTGCGGGGCCATGCTTTGACCAATTACCAAGTTGGTAAATGAGAAGCGTGAGAGTCGAAGGGTTAGCGAACTACGAGATCGAACGTGTTCTTTTAAGAAAACGTCGATTGCATGTGCGTGTTATTTGCCTCAGAAATCCCACCTAGCTTTCTCACCTGCGATTCTGACATCCGTTGGACCCACCTAAATTCTCTGCTGGGTGCGATCGTGGGTGGTACACTTAAGGGGCGTCCCAACATTCCGAGTTGGATGGTCTCTGTAATGCCTGGTCCAATGGTCGTGAGACGCGTATCAGGATTCATATAAATGCTTGTAATACCCACAGCCCTGGTATTGGGTGTCGTCGTAACTTGGCCGGAGCCGGTTGGCGATGGCCGCCGAGGACGGTTGCTGCCGGTTACGGGCACCCCCTTCGAGTTCCCGGGATCCGCAAAGGATGCCGCTCGTCAGACGGCGCAACCGCTAGAAACGGGGGCGAGAGAGGAGCAGGAAGATGAGCACTGCGTCGTCTCTTCGAAATTTACTGATTGATTCAGGTTGCGATTCGTTGGGTAAGTGCCGCCAACAGATCGCTAATATGCTCTCGTTTTTTCGGATGTTTTCGACCCTTTTCTTCTGTTCGGCTGTTCATCGAAAGTGTCGGTTCTTTTGATATTGTGATACGAAATTTGCATCTTGGATTTTATCAAAGGTGAATTTTTGTGATAGTTTCGCGATCATGGTGTTCTTGGAACCAGCTCGTCTTTTTTCCCAGAGAGAAATCAGGGTTTGTTCTTTTGGTTCCTTCTTGTGGTGTATTTTACGGTAAAGTGTCACATTTTTCTTTGTGGAAGTTGCGGTTGAGGTTATTCAGTGTTCGATCTTTCTTCCCAGAAGTAAGGGATTCAACGGTTTATCTGCATTTCGAGTTAATTTGTTTCAAGTTCGATGTTATGAATTCAGGATGCGATTGGCAGCAAAAAGACTGCTCTAATCTGCGGCGATTAGATTTCTATTTCTCCTTCTGGGGTAGGTAAGAGAGGGCTGACGCTTGATACTTTTGTGGATTTCAGATGCCTATTAGGTTCCGCTCCCTCGATGGCTTATTCGCGAGTCACTGTTGGAGTTGGAGGACCATCGTTATCTTCCTCTGCTTCTGGTGTCTTCATCCAACACGATGGCGGTCAGACCCCAGCCACTGTGAGCTCCATGTCGGAGAAAGGTTATGCTGGTCTCCGACCAGCCTCTGGTGACATGAACCAGATACTCAACAGCACGGGAAACTCCTCTGGTCCAAGTGTTGGTGCGAGCTCCTTCGTCACGGACGCCAACTCAGCGCTCTCTGGTGGTTCTCAGTTGCAAAGAAGCCCCAGCTTCAACAACGAGTCGTATATGCGACTCCCGTCCTCACCCATCTCCTTCTCCTCCAACATCTCAGGTTCTTCAGTGATGGATGGCTGCTCAAATGTGCAACAGAGCCCTCTTCAAGAACAGGTGCAGAAACAAGGGCTATCAACGGCTACTTCTCAGCTAATGCAACAGGAGCCTAGCAATTTAATGAATGCACGGAAAAAACCACGGCTTGACATAAGGCATGAGGATGCTCTGCAGCAGCAGTTGATCCAACAACTTCTGCAGAGACATGAACCCGTGCAGCCACAAGACCAGCTGAACCTGCACCAACAGGCCATTTCTCAACAGCAGAGACTAGTCTATCGTCAACCACAGCAGATAATGCATTCCATTTCTCAGATGCAAAGAGCCCCAGTCACTTTGCAGCAGCAACAGCAGCTGCAGCACCAGCAGCAACCTACTTATCCGCCAGCTAATGCTGCTAAACAGTCCCTTGATAATAAGATATGTTATCGCAGACTTATGCAATACTTGTATCACCGGCGTCATCGGCCACCTGTGAGTTGATTATTTCGTAGGTGCACCTATCTGATATGTTCAGAGAATTGACCCTTTTATCACGCTGGCATATTCCGAGATGTCCTAAAGCTGTGAATTTCACTGGTAGGATAATTCCGTTTTATACTGGAAGGAGTTTGTGGCTGAGTATTTTGCAATACAAGCTAAGAAAAGGTGGTGTTTGTCCTTGTATGATAATATGGGCAGCCATGCACTTGGCGTTTTCCCACAGTTAGCTGTGGTAAGTGTTCCTTGAATTTCAAATTTCTTCAACTTAATGTTTGTTCTGCATGTGAATTATACCAGGATTAGTATATGCATTTTAATCTAGGAGGGTGACAAGACGAATCCTTGTAAGCACATCAAGATAGCAGAAAAAATGTTGGGGCAAGTTACACAATGTAATATCTAGGTTGTAAATTGGAAGATCTGAATGCTTGTAAGCTGCATCAAGACTGCAGCAAAAGGGTAGAGGCAACTTAAATAATGTAACTTCTGCGTTGTGAATTATAAGGTGATACATAAGTAAGTTTGTCTACTACTAATTCTGATGTTTTGCAACTGAAGTTGAAGGTTGAACATGTTCTTTTTGATATCCTCTAAGATCTTTCACGCCTTGTGAAACTCGTACTTCTTTTTCTAGAGGGACTGAATTTCTTTTGCTGCAAATTCAAGCTCCCTAATTGCATTACTAATTATTTAGGTGTGTTTAAAAGCAGCCTACTCTAGTATAGACTCAAACTGACAGTTATAGTGACTTGAACCATTTTGTTATGTTCCCTTCCTGTGTTTATTGAACATAATAGTATCTTGTGAGTTTCTCGATTTTTGTTTAGTACTCATTGTTGAGATGAACCCATATTTGAAAATTCATTTTGTCTGTAATTGAATGGAACATGAAATAGTATCATGCTTTCTAAAGAAAGAGAAAAAGCAGAGACCATCTGTATCTATTCCATATTAGTATAACAAGGCTCTCTTCTCCATTGCTTTTTACTAAATATTATGTTTTGCATTCTCTGTTGTTGCAGAATGCATGGCAGTGCAACATCTGTGGTTCCAAATCTGTCAAGGGATTTGGTTAGTATAATCATCTTTTTTTTTTTTTTTTTTAGATAGGGCAGTCTTTTTGACTCTTGGAATTTATGAGATAGATGATAACTTTTCTGTTGAGTTTATATATTTATTTTGTACAAACATTTTATAATGACTGGTCTTTTCTCTTCTAAATGAAAGGTGGTTTATATACGTATTTACTAGTGGTGATAGCATTCATTATTGTATACAATGTTGAGCTTATGCATAACATGTCTGAAGAAAATTTTAATTAAGGAATATATTTAACACAAATTTCCTTTCTTTTTTGTATATTGTTTCTCGATACAAAAACAACATTTCTACTTATAGTGGTAACATTGGTCCTTCCCAGACCCATGTAGGTTGAAGATACATGAATTGGGTTCTCCCTTACATTGTTTCTTAATAAGTTATTTTAATGAGAAGAACTTAGGAAAAAAAAGTTATTGGGTTCTCCCTTACATTGTTTCTTAATAAGTTATTTTAATGAGAAGAACTAAGGAAAAAAAAAAGTTATGGAGACAAATATTAGAAGCCAAAGATTTTAGAGTAATTCAGTTATATAGAGTGTGAGAGTCTGAATATTTGGTCAACCTTAATCCATTGAAAATTAAGTCTCAATATTTTCTTTGTTGCATCAATAATAGATTGATGACATGATTGCTGTGACATTCACATTCACCCTATTCTAGATATTAGGCTTCAAAAATTCTTTTTATAGATCATTTCATGATTGAAAGTTCACAGTCAGTAATGTCAGTTAAAACATCTGCATGCAAGTCTTTAGAAGTTAGAACCACTCTTTGGTTGTTGCTTCTTGAAATTCGATTGATTTAAAATTCATATAAAAAATTAATAATCATGCAGCTTTATCTATCTGATAATGAACTAGTATGTACATATATTGAGTTTTATTTTATCAACTTTGTTTCTTTATATTTTTGTGAATCTAATTACTCTTTTGAGTTTTGCTTGCTTTCAACTATATCCTTTATATTCTTTGGCAGAAGCTACTTTTGAAGTGCTTCCGCGGCTTTTTCAAATTAAATTCGACCATGGTGTTTTTGATGAAAATTTGTTCCTTGATATGCCCCATGAGCGCCAATTGTCTTCAGGAATTGTGATTTTGGAGTTTAAAAAAGCTGTTCAAGAAAGTATCTATGAACATCTACGTATTGTTCAAGAGGGACAACTCCAAATAATATTTACACCAGAACTGAAGGTTCCAAATTGAATGGCCTACTAGCTTTCCTTTTGAGACCAGAAGGTTTCCTTTTTAATTTCATTTTTCAGTATTAGTTTTGAAATTGTAAATTGTTTTTCTTATGCTTCAGATTCTATTCTGGGAGTTTTGTGCCCGACAGCATGAAGAATTTCTTCCTCGGAGACAGTTAGCACTTCAGGTATTTGGTTTACTTGCAACTATTTCAGTTCTAGGAAGGTTCTTAAAATGTTAAAAAATAAAGCAAGAAAAAAAATATTTTTTGCTCATGATCTTATTTGTTTTGAGCAGAATTTTTGCTCTAACTAGTTCGATTACATGTAATATTCTCATCAAATTTAATAATTGCTGATGTTGTTAAGGGCATAGGAGCTTTTTCCCAGTCCTCTTTGGACTACTCACATTAGCATGTCATTTTTATTTTGATCAATGGATTCCATGCCAAGAGAATGCTGCTGCTCCTTCACCTTCTTTTTCGTTGGTTTGACTGCCAGCACTCTTGCTGCAACTTTAGGGCAAATGCTGTCTCATTTTCTGCAGTCTCCTTGTCTCCATAAGTCTGTTTTTGCATTTCGTACTTGACTTCTGCCACTGTACCCTCCTTGGTGCCTCTGTAGGATCCGACCCCTGCTTTCATGAGATCTGTCATCGCTTGGAAGCCAGAGCTGGCACTCCGGTTCCTTGCATGTGGAGGCCACTATCATTGATTTCGCAGGCACCGTCGACTGCCTGAGCTCTGTTGCCCTGTTACTTCATGCATCCACCTTAAGAGCCTCTGCCGCGACAAATAGCTTCAAGACATTGAGGGCGGTTGGTATGCAAGTGGCAGGATGATCGGGTCAAATTTACATGCCAACTAGTGGCTTGGATCCGGCACAGGTTTAGCAACCCACTAGCTGGGGTTCTGGTTTGATTCAAATCTATATATTTTATGCAAGCTTGATCCAATCTGATCGACAGGCCTATCAAAATGGGATTAGTGAACATGGAAGGAATGGGTTGTCTATTATATATCTTCTGCTTGTCCTACTCGTCCAGTCCGTGGATTTGTTATGATACAACTGTTCCACTTAATTGAGGGCTCTGCTGCCTCTCAGGGAAATTGGCATTCAACAAAGATGTTGGACTCAATGTCTTAGGCAATGGTGTGTTACAAAAGCAAGAATAATCTTAATAGGACCCATAATAAGTGAAGTGTACAGATTTTGGAGGCCATTGAATGATAGTGTACCAGAGAATTCATGCTAAAAGTTAATATAATTGTTGATGAGTTTGATCTATCTGCTTGCATATCATTGACTTTTCAGAAAGACCTTGAGCATGAACCGGCTTGACCCATAACCTCATTGTCAAAGTGAATCTATCTGACATGGTAATCCAATTTATGTGATTTATTATTTAAAATATTTTACTTAAATTCGATTTTTTACCATTATTATTCTGAATGTCATCATCAGTTAACCTTTTTAAGCACACTGCTCTTGTTCTGCTGAAACACTAAATTTTTCATTAAAATTAAATCAACTTGGAGATGGCTTTGTAGATCAATGGTCCCATCAATTCATGAACTTTCAGCGTCCTAATTTCCAGACATTTTTAAGCAGTTGGACTGTGAAATAAATCATTCTATTTTGTTTTTTAGCTGGAATGCAGTTAAGTATGATAACATGTGGGGATCATATGCACAATTTGATTATTAACTTTGCTCCTTATTTTAAGTTGGCTATGATGATTGCACAATTATGTCAAAAATATATTTTAGTTGAACTCCAGAACATTGAGATAGTGCCTCTTAGGATTTTTTCTAGCCAGCTTTTGGTATCTTTCCAACTATATGTAGTTGACTAGGAATCTATATTTGCTTTTTTTTCATGACTGGACTATGCATGAGTGATGTTAGTGAAAAAGCCAAGTTCATAGGATTTTAATATGATTCCACTGCTTAGGAGCATATTGGTGCATGTTTCACATTGGTCTTACTTGTATAATAATGTCAAATTTGATCACTTCTAATTTATGCTCTCTGCGATTTGGTATAGGTTTATTTTAGACATATTCCATGAATACCTCATATCTAGGTCTTTTATTTATTAATAAGGTACACGTGAAAGCCTAAAATATTGAGGAACATGCAAAAAAGACTAATCTTGGGGAAAGTACCTTAATTTTGTTAATCTTGATCCACAGTCATGGTGACAGTTTAGTGACCAATTTAGATTCTACTTATCTTTTATTTTTAACTCTGCTTACTCTTCAGCATTACAAGCCAACTTCTGAATCTCTTATGCTTGTTGCAAGTTGTATCCTTCATGTGCTGCTGCTTTCAGTCTTTGTTATTAAAGTTAATCTAGTTTTGGGAATTCATCAGGTCATCATGCTCTAACTGTTTAACATAATTTTTTCAGGTTAACGAATACATAATTTTTTTCACGTTAACCAATACATAATTTTTTCAGGTTAACCAATTGTAATTTTTCAGGTTGACCAATTGTTGCAAGTTGCTCAAAGATATCAAGCGGCTGTAGCTGAAAGCAGTAGTACTGAAGTTTCATATCAATACTTGCAATCCAGCTGCAATTTGTGAGTGAACTTATTCAAACATCCTAAGCTTTTAAAGCAAACACAAGTTCTTTCAGATCATATGTTACTTTTCACATTTATCTAGACATTGATGCAAAAGATTTTCAAATTATATTATCTCTCATTCGTTGATCAGAGTCTTCCTATCTTAGCTTCTTAGGAACATGTAATTTGTAAATGTAATGCATTTATAATATCTGATGCTGAGTATCTTTGAATACTGTTCATGTACTATCTTTATTAATGTGTGAATGACTTACTATGTTACGTTTGGAACCGCATCTCTGGAATTTATATTTGCAAATTTCAGTGTGTGGATAGTCATTATCTTTTTTATGTGAGATGCCTTGTGTGCATAGGTTTGTATCTTGTCTTTGATCTTTATTTCATCTCCATCAATGTTCAACAAGGGTAGCACCTCGGGTAGCTCAACTGAACCTTATCTTGAGTGGCCACAGATGAAGCCAGGATTCCTGGCTAAGAGGGGACAGTAAGAATTTAGTTTCTTATGCTTTGTAGTTGTAAAATAATGTTGTCTAATTACAAAATAATTGTAAATTATTTTATATACATGAAAGAAAGAGACTTACCGAGCCAGCTAGCATTGTTGAAGTCTATTTTTGGGGGGTTCCGTTCTACAAGATGATTCCTTGTATGACTTCTGGAAACATCTATTATCTTCATTTGTTTGATAAATAGACATCTTGTGAAGCTTTTACTTCTCAATCGGACAAGATTGTGATGTGTGATTTTTTTGGGCCAACATTTATGCTCTTCGATATGTGATCATTTCGTTAGGTTTGCAGCAGTGGGTCATCAACTAGCAAGAGATTTGGACTTAAAATCACTGAATAACTTAGGATTCTCCAAAAGATATGTCAGGTGCCTGCAGGTAATGGAGAACTCGTTTGGGTTAATGTGTTTTGTCATATTCTTTTTTCCTAAGTTCATCATTCATTTGATTTTTCAGATATCTGAGGTTGTCAATAGCATGAAGGACCTGATTGATTTTAGCCAGGATCAGAAGATTGGACCACTAGGTAACATGCTTCCGAGATTTGATCTAATAGTTTAGTTATTGTACATAGCATTGCCCTTATATTCTCTGTGCTGCTTCAGAAATTCAAATCAGTGGTTGAAACTTTCTTGACCAAGGATAATGTTATTTGATGTCTCAAGCTAAAGCATCGGCACTTAAACATCTTAACTATATAATTTTATTACTAGACCTTCTGTGTTACATCTGATTCCAATACATTTTTTGTTGATAACATTATATCAAATAGTTTTACAACTTCACAGAAGATACCTGGAAACAAATGATCTTCAAGTTACATTATTTTTACCTCCGTTGTATGACTTAGGTCACAGTATATGTTCATGTCACTCATGTAGGACTTAAAATAAAATTATTATTAGGTTACTTTAGACTTCACCTAACTTCAATTTTATGAGAATTCGGACTCATTCTTTTTACATGATTTAACTTATAAAATTGTATCATATAAGGACTCAAATATATATTTGCTTAAACTCAGAATTTTCTGTTGCTTACGCTCATTTAACGTTATTAAAATGATTGATGCAGAAAATAGCTAATATAACCAGGGTCTAGATTGTTGATGGTAATAAGTTTTTCCACAGAGAGTTTGAAGAACTATCCAAGGCAAGTTAAACAAAAGTGGGAGTCAGAGCAAGTGATGAGTGCTCATAGTTTGCCAGGTGATCACAGATCTATGAACAAAGTTATGGGCAATCATCCAGGGTTAAACAGTTGTATAATTAACAATCTGGCAGCTAGCCAAGTTGTTAACAGCAGCCAGCAGAGTGTTCACGCACTAAACAACCACCAGAATTTTCTGAAAAGCTCTTTGAATTTAAAGCAGAATGTGCGTCAGCAAGAAGCTTTTTTGAGTAATACCAGTGGTTCCAAACATGCAGACTATGTACAATTTCAGGGTTCTGCCACATCTATACTGACAAAAACATCCATCAATAATTTATCTGGACAACATCAAGTGCCACTTCCATTGGATGGTTGCTTGTCCCGGCAGACTAATCTGCAAACCCTGCAAGTGAACCAACAGTTGCAGCAATCTGTCCTTCAACAAATGCTGCAAGAGATGATCGATGACAAGGGAGCATCGCAGCAGTCTCTTGTTGCTTCTGATGTAAATGCTAATCCCACAGCCGAAGATATAATTGGAGGTTGCATCAGTGGCACATCAGTCAGGATCGACTCTGGATCAACTGGAAATACACTTGACCTGCAAAATATGTGCAGAAACCTTCCTAATGATGGCACACTGACAGTACCAAGCAGAAATAACAGTTTCAAATCGAGCACTGCTGCCAACAACCCCACCAGTAGTGGCAGCAATTTAATTGCAAGTCTCGACATGCTGGGGAGCATGGATTTGCCAGAAATAGATCATATTGCTCAGGAACTTATGCCAAATGGGATGTTTGATGAGGAATCTTGGTGATGAGGACAATGGTTGGATGGTGTGAACTTGATTGTAAAGTTGGTAACGATTAATGAAATGGAAATCAATTGTGATGTATACTACAGTTAGTTGCATTACGGTAATGGTTATGCTATTTAATATCATGTGCAAATTATACCAGAAAGATATATCATATTGGCAGTTTTGAGGTTTGCCATGTCTTTGCTGCTGCAACTTCAACTTCTGTAATAGGTAAAACCCCATAGAAATGCTGGAAGGGTAGCTCTGTCCTTTTGGTGAAATACTTGCACTGAATCTGTTTCCCATGTGTTTGGTCATCCGTCAAATATCTGTCATGGAGCTGTCCAGGTTGGCTCAACAACTAGATACATGTGAGCTTGTAGTTCATTGATGTACATCATTTGGTGGTACATCTCAGTAAGGTCATAGAGATCTATGACATTTCAAGCTGCTTCTGAATGTCTTATGTTTTGTGGACATCCTGGCCATAGTGTCTTGCTTGGTACGCTTGCAGCACTTGGGGAGTCTTTTGTGGGTGTTGTGTGTTTAATGGGCAGGATGATGCAACAATGGTACTTACAAATGAGGGGTCTTTCCTAGTAAACTCTACATGGCCGCAGTTTTCTTTTAGGGACTTTGATTGAGATAGCCAGAGCACTATATATATTAGGATACGAAAAGAATTAAGACCAAGAATAGGACAATAATGTATTTGCTTGCTATAAGATTCATGGAGTTGGTTCTACCTCTCAACCATCAGCCTGAGTTGAAATGATGTATTTGGCATGACCTCCTGATTTGATTTTAACTTGCACACTGTTGGCGAACAATATTGGAATTGCATATAAACCAATACACTTGACAAGCTCTAACAAAACTTATACCACACATCAGATGCAGAGTAGCATCAACTAAAGGGTGTTCTTAGAGTTGAGTTGCACCATCTCGCTTGACCTTGCAAGCATCCACAGCATTTTATCGCCATAATACCAATCGTGTAAATTAAAGCCAAAGTACAGAGACACTCTGTCGATCATGAAGGTTTTTGTGGAGTGAAAACTACCAACCGACCCGGAATGGAGTAGAAAGTAGTCAAAACAAAGATGCCGATCGCGGAGCAAGGTGGATGGTAGCTCTTCCTGGGAATCTCAACAGCCTTGCTTTAACTTCAGATAGCCGATCGTTAACACTACCATTCTTGGATAGCTCATCGATAAAGGTAAGTAATATTCTATAACAAACATCACTACATAGCAACTTAATACAACTAATGCAAAATATGCAAAATGTGGGTAACACGACAACTCTGGTACAGCTGTATCTAAACAACAGAACAAAACATCTGATACTCTGTCTCACTATCCTCCCAGAACTCATTTGGTTTTCCCTGCAAGAATCTCATTTTTGTTCAATCCTCACAGCTCCACCTTGACGTAGGCACACAGTTCAAGTAGTGGCACCAATGGCAATGATCGTTGCCATTCACTCCCCTAAAAAGCATAACTAAGCCAACTGTAAATCTGCAGCAGAACCAAAGAGTGAGAACCGACCAAGTAGCAGAGTTCCTAAGAATACATTTGTCAATGGCAGTATAAATCACATTGCTAATGTATAAATATTCCGTAGGTAATTGATTGGTAGCGACAGTAAGAAGTTATTAGAGAAGATCGACGATTAATTCACAATGAAGTAAACTTGTTAAGAATATAGCAAAAATTTGGCAATTGCCACAATCCCTGCAAACTATAATGTAGTTTAAGGTAGCACAATGTGATGCTAATTTGAAATGCAATACTAAACAATGCAACTTTATCCATAAAGTGAATTCCTTGGAAACACTAATGAAGCATTCTTACCCAACTATCAGCAAAAGCAATGCAATCACCCATAAGACATATTGGTACGCTTTGTACTTGGAGGTAACCTGAGCTGAAGGGGGCAGATCATGGCGTTCCATCCAACCAAACTGAGGTCGGATTAATAGAACAAAACCCAGGAGGAAACCTGTTAAGAATCCTCCAATATGGGCAAAGTTATCGACATGAGGAAACAGGCCAATACCCAAGTTGATTACAATGACAACCATAAGAGTTAATAAAGCTGCAACCTACAAAAAGGGATCAATTTAGTTAATCTAAGGTGCAAAACTAAACTGAAGTGTCTACCGGTACAAGCCCCACAAATAAAATATATACGCTCACCCTATTGGAATAGATAGTCCAATTTATAATAAGTTCTGAAACCATTGCTCCAAGAAGGCCAAACAAGGCCCCAGAAGCACCAACAGAAATGCTATTCCTCAAGAGCAGAGCTGAGAGAACCGCTCCACCAAAGCCCGATAGGAGATATATTATTCCAATGCGCACTGCAAGGCAGATAATTCATCATGCTAGGCAAAAAGAAAAAACTATACAACCATTTGCAGCAGAATACGTAGATCATACTCAGACCAAACAACAATTTGAACCAGGAATACATTTGTCTTAAATAGTTCAGAAACAACTTAATAACATCTTCCATTTCCAACTTCAAAATTTTCAATTAATACTAAAATAAAATTTAAATCCAAAATGCAAGATGGCCAGCTGCAACAAAAATAAATCCATTTTCTTACTTACAGTTAACAAAACAAGTAGGGCTAGTAAGCAATCCACATACATGCTTTTGAACCAATGTATTAGAAGATAGAAGCATACCGAAACCAAATTGCTGTTCAAGACGAACTCCAATGAAGAGCAAGCTTAGCATATTCACGAGTAAATGGATAAGACCTGCGTGTAACCAAATACAGGTAACAAGCCTCCAACCTTGATTCCGATGAACTACTTTGTACCATTCAAGAGCCCCCAATTTCTCCAAGCTGAAAAGGAGAGGGGATGTCCATGAGAAAGAGAAACAGGTTCTCACTGAGAAGCATAAGAGATACACTTCTACACAGGTTAGCCAAGCATAATAATCCACATCATGTTATTCTTAAGGAAGAGAAACGAAACATTACCAAGCAAGCAGATCATAAAGTGTAGAAAGCCATCAACTTTCCACACTTGAACTAAACGAATTGGTAGGAAAAAGATAGCACAAAAGTTGAAGTCGAGTAAGCAACTTAAAATTCCAACAGGGAGAGAGAAAAGGAGGGTTTGAATCGGACATTTCTTCCAGTCAAACAAAGCTTGCAAGCGAGTAAAGATCCGAACTATCATCAAGATACCAAGAAGGAAGCAGCAGACGCTGGGATTTACGTGGAGGAGGAGGGTCCGAGGAGGGGGTTCTGGCGGATGGCCTGGAAGGAGAAGCGGTGGAGGAAGCGGGCGACGCAGGGGCCGTAGGGCTGGGGGCGGGCGCGGCAGTTGTTGACGTACATCTCCACCACGAACACCGCCACGCAGGCCACCACGAACAGTGGCACCAGCCACGGTGTCCAGGCCCTCTCCCCCGTCTCCGCCGGCCCGTAGCCGTATGCTCCGCCGCCCCGCCGCTTTCCTGCACCGCCCCTGTCCGCCTCGACGTCCGCCATCCTGGTCGCTTTCCTCTCGACAGCGCCCAAAGGTGGAGCCTTTAAGGCTGCGCGGGGTGGGTGGATTCCAGCGAGGGTCGCTTGGCTTCGAAGGGTGGCGACTTGGGTGAGTTGGGGAAGTTAAGAACTCCTGAACCAGAGTGAAGAGGCGGTGACTATTCTTTCTGTTTTCGCGTACAGTTCTCTCTCTCTCATTCATTTCCGTTGTCGGTTACGTCAAATGGAGGATTTGGTAGTTCTGAGGGTAGATTCAATTGGGGGACCAAAACTTACTAAATCACTGCGCTTGGTGGAGGAGATAATCTTAATTTTATTTTAGCAAAATTAGCTCCAATGATTTTTTAATACTAATTCCATTAATTTGGCATATAATATATGTCATTGTGGTTGCTACTTCAAAAATATTAGGCAGTAAATTAATAATTTTATTTGCACCTCTAGATTTAAGTTGAAAGAATGAGAAATTAATAATCATAATGGTCAATCTGAGTTGAATGCACATGAAAATTTTAATTATTTGAAAGGATATAAATTGTAATATCGGAATATTTGAAGAAATGTGGATGGATAAGCATAGGAAATCAAGTGGATAAATATGTAAAATTAATTTTTTTCTTGCCGTCTACGTTTTGACCACTGTTCCACCTTTTTTTCCACTGGAATTGGGGTGGGTGAGCTAAAAGATAGAAAGCGGGGAAAAGTGGATTAGCCAACCAATCACTTCGCCCCGCCCTCCTCGTCGTCACGTTCGCTTTCGAGTTCGTGATGACCGTATCCATGGATTTAACCGCTCAACTGTGTTTGTAACCGTAGCTAATTATATATATATTTTTTCTTCTTTTATTTCCATTGGGATGAATTATTGGATTAGTAAGAGGAATTCCTGATGGGTCCCGCGGGAGAATGAAAGTGATTGGAGAAGACAGAAATGTCGGGTAAATGAGAAATAAGAGATAGAGATCGATTTAAGCAATCATTTCGGTGCAAGTTAGAGAGAGAGAGAGAGAGAGAGAGAGAGAGGCTTGAGGAGGATGTGAGACATCCAAGTGCGGTGCAGCTCATGTGGGTTGACACGTGGTGGACCTGATTGGTTTGATTTGGGCTTTTCTAGTCAGGTTTTCACGTCTATTGTTTCGAAGCTTCTTATGTCTTTTTTCCTTTGGAAACTTACTATTCGCGGACATCATTTCTTGCTACTGATTATTCATTAAAAAATAATAAAAAAACATTTTATTTTATTATTTATAATCTCAATATTATTAATTTTATTTTTTTTAAAGCTTCTTATTTTATCCTGATTACTGATGCTGTCATCATCATCATTAACTCTATTCGTTATGGAAATCGCTATTCCCTTTTTATTTTTTACTGATATCGTCGATACGATGCGATGACTCTTTAATGCTATTGCACATATAATTAGAGGTGATGTTGTTCGCTATTGTTGCTTACCGCTAATGTTGCTTAACGTCATCCAATCCCATTTGTCATCCATCGTTCTACGAGAAGAAAAAAAAGAGAAAGAGAAGATGAAGAACAGGAGGAGAAAATATTTACATTTATTTATAAAAGGATAATTTAAAACTATTAAAAATAGTAAAAGGAGATTGCAAATGGTAATCTCCTTCAATTTTTTTTTTTCCTGTATGTAACCCTTTTCATATTTCCAAAGGGTGCTTCATATTTTTGTATAATTCTTGAAATATCCCTAACGAGACAATTGAAGTACATTATTTACACTCTATCGACTACTGGTCTAATAAGGTGATATGACTGTGATATATGATATGGATTTGTATAAGATTTATAACGTTAGTTGCAATGTTTTTTATACCTCCATCAAGAGGATTATAGACCTATTTTAAAGCACATAAATATAGCTCTTTTAAAACATATGGTTAAGATAGATCAGATGATAAATATGGACATTTGTTTTTAATCGACAAGCTTGAAATCACATACAAATATTAAACGGATACTACATTTTGCTATGATTCAAATGTAAAATGATATATATATATATATATATATATATATATATGACAAAATAAGCAATTATAAGACAATTCAAATATATCAACTATATTTGTTTAAAAAACTAAAAGCAAAATAAAAGTACATAGAAAAAATAATCATATAATATATTTTATGTAGTAACCCATCACAAAAGAGCGACGACACTGTTCTAAGCAGAACTCGTGAATAGGTCGGTAAGTGATGTTTTCTTGCAGTAGTATAATAAAATATTTTACAAATACAATTTATAAAATGATTTTTACACAGGGACATCAACACAGCAAAGGCACCCCAAAAGTTGTGCCCCAAATCTAGTGATCGATAGAAAGATCTATCATATCCCTTAATAAATGCATTACTAGTTTCTTAGGCCAAATTGAAGGCATCTACTTTTAATATATGTGGCTAATAGGATTAAGTTACAAGACAACATTTATACATATCTATCCTTAACATTTTCTTTTGTGATATTGATCTTTTACTGGGTCTAAATATGCAACATGATGCAGCTACTATAAGCATTTATAAGAGAATGCAGAAATCAGAACCCCAGATTGAGAGTCAAAAGCACACCACTTTTCTTATATTCATATAAAATCGATAGATGAAAGTACAAAAGCAAAACAGCATCCACTCCTATATTCTTCAATATGTTCTGTATATGAACAACAAACCACGACTTTGGCATTATGCACTTCATTCAGTATTCAGTGTTACCAACTAGGCCTATAAGATATAGCTATCGAATTAAAAGGACAACCGCCAAGTTATCTTTCGTGTGCGTCACTGCTCATTCATTGATCCCGAAAATACGAACCTTGTGCATGTTTGGGAATTTCGCAATCACCAAAATGGCCACTGCAAGTGTATTCAGGAAAAGCATCAGATGTTGGTAGTCGGTCGTGTGCAGAGCCATCAGGTACCTGTGCAGATTCAGAAAGCAGGATACATGATTTAGAAAGAACATATTATGTCGATTTAAGATATAGAAGAACGGGCAACATTAACCGATTACCTTCAAATGCCTAAAGCATTAGATGCTTCTTTAAAACAATTACAAATAGTGTGCATCATGATTTTTTGTGGTCACAGATATGCTAATTGGCCTTACTGTATCAGCAAGAACCAAATTGAGAAGGGAAAATAAAGAAAAGAAAAACCATGCACGAAGCATGCAATATATCCATAAAATAAAATGTATATACTAGTTTACTGGAGTAATATTCAACAAACACTGTTGTCCTTTGCAAAGAACAAAATAATTGCTAGAATTCCAGCATGCTCAACCACTCATTTCAGAATTCAGAGAACCTGATAAGTTACAAGTAAAAGATGATAAAATGGCAAAAAGATATTTCAGCATGTCACAAATGTACTCGTAAAATTAAAAATCAAAAGCTCATTTTAGCATTGCATAAAAAATAATTACCTCTTAGTCATCTATACTAGCCTTTAATTGTCTATACTAAATATCAAAAGTTCTCTCCGACAATTGGAGACATTGTGTCAGTTTTGTGAATGTTCAGACATGGTTTTAAATCTCCTAGTATACAAGGAAGTAAATGCGGTACATATCTGACCAATGGATACCAATATGCCAACATACCCAATACCAGCTGTAGTTTTAAAATTAAATTAACATTTAGTATTATCTTTTGGAGTGTACCAACTCTACACACAAGGGTGGTGGTTGGAATCTTGGTAATGTGTCATGATTGAATTTGTCAATCAAAGAAAAGGGCTTCTGTTGCAGTCAATACTCAATTTTTGACTCAACAATATCCTCTTAAAATAATCACCAGAAGGACTTATATTTTATTAAACAGTCAAGAGCTGACTAGGGTGAAAACTGATGCCTTACTCGGTTGTTTTGATTTCGTTGGAAACTTTATACGACCAGTTAACAGTCTTAACGTTCATTATATCACTCCAAACTTTAGACAGTTTTATCAGTCCAAATGTTATGACTGGTTAACAGTCTTAATCTTCGTTTTATCAGTCCAAACTTTAGCGAGTTTTCAAACTTGTAACTATAGAAGAACATGCAGCTTGCGAAAGGAAAGTCAAACCAAATTCAAGTTCTTATAACAAGTTTAAATATTGTTCACCTATGCCCAACTTGTTTGCATCCTCATCAGGGTAAAATTGAATCCAGGTCAAAATATAAATTATTTAAAATAAAAACACACAACAAAACAAAAATATACAATAACATATATTTTTTTTTCTTATTTGACATTATGATGTGCCAAAATTAGACTAGGGTCAGAATCTCATGATCTCATCTTAAACATGCATACAGAGAGAGCTAGACTGCTTAAGAGAATTTAAGCATTGAGCCTCAAGGATTAATGGTGGTCGATTCAATTTGTAGTACACAAACTTCTAGTGATAATATGAGATGGGGTGTAAATATGCTAGGAGTGAGGAGAGAAAGGATTGACTCTAATTACTTCAAAATCCCAGCTCAACCATTTTGACACATCGGGGGACGTGGTAAATGCAAAAATCGGACCATCTAAAATTGATGCATTCGGATGTCCTAGAACCAACATAAAATTAATTTCGGCAGAACTCAATTTAGTTGGGCAAATTTGGATTAGTTGGTGGGTTCAGATCAAGGATACTCATTTCATGACATACTACAAAATTTATAAAGTTCGACTAGAAGTGTGTTACCAGATGATGAAACCTAAAATTGAGAGAAGTGTAGGTTTGCATTATATTAATTAAATCATAATGAAATCCAGAAAATCTAATTTTAGATTCTGATTTAGAAGTTGCAAAAGTGTAACAAATACGTTTTCTTGGAGTGGCCAATAAATAAAGATCTCACGTTCACATGTTTGGATGGGTTTTAGTGTCAAAGAAACCAAGAAGAAGATTCCATGAAAAAAAAAATCAAATAGTTGGCTTTAAAGGAATTTGATAATGAGTTGCAGCAAGTCCTGAAAGAATTACACTAACAAGGTCAGGGCAGCAGCTTGATTGTCCCCTTTTATGTAGAATTCTAAGCTTGAAAAAAGTCTGGATATTCATTCAACACAATGGTGTCTGGTAGATTGAAACAAGCATTGTAAGTTATTTCTCTTACCTATGGATACTATCATACTTGATTTTCCCTCCTGTCTTTCGTCTATATATCTTCTACTTGCATATCTCTGTCGATTCTGCTGTTATAGTATTGCTGTTGTTAATTAAGATTAACCTGATCAGAACCAACACTAATTTCAATTATCTTTCTTAATGTGTAATATTGTCATGTTCTATGATTTGTTACTAAAATTTGCCGCGAAAGACCATCATAAAAGGTATAGTTTTCTGGCAGTAAGGCCAACTTCAATAGAAGGGTTTATCATCTCTTCCTTTCTCTTCTGTTTCTCCATTTTTCCACTATTATTCTAATTATTGTCACTAAATTTTCATATTGACAACGAAATCCTTCTAGAAGCAATATATGCTATTTCTAAATCTCAATTAGTCTTAATAGTATAGACTGCACCAACTTTGTTTTTGACTTCATATACTTCTGGAGAACAAAGGTATATAACTTGTTCATTATGCTTCTAAGGTTAAGTGATAGTTAATGAAGTGAGTTACACCTCAATTTCAAGCATCATTAAGTACCCTCATCTATCTAGACAAATTATTGCCAACAAAAGCTACATACACAGCTGATGCTAGTGACTCGTGAGATAGATGGCAGTCCCTGGAGTCTAGGCCCTTGTGCAGTACAAATCATCTTTGGCAACGTTCACAATTTCATACCGTACCAGATTATCGAGATCAGCTCGGTATGGTACGATACGAGTATACCGAGCGGCACGTTCTGGTGTACCGCTTGGTGTGTGTGTGTGTATATATATATATATATATATATATATATAAGTTAAAAAAAACTGATGTTTTTTTTGCCCGCGTGGGGAGAAGAAACCGAGATTTCCTTCTCCACGCGCAAAAAAGGACGACGAGGCAACGTCGCCTCGTTTCTTCTGCCTACGTGGGGAGAAGAAACGTAGCCTCGACGATGCTCGGTTTCCTTCTCCCCATGCAAAAAAGGGCGACAAGGCAACATCGCCTCGACGACACTCGATTTCTTCTCCCTGTGACGTCGCCAAGGCTTCTTCTCCCCACATGGATGAGGAGAAGTCGCCGACGACGCCGAGGCCTCATCGCCTCAAACGAGGAGGAGGCAACATCTCATCTACGACGTCCAGCGAGGGAGGGCGGCGACGAATCGAGATCATCAAGGGAGTGAGGCCTGGATCTCCAAGGTCTCCCTTTTCTTCTCCCCTTTCTTTCTTCTCCCTCGGCTAATACCAGTCGGTAGTGGGCAACGACGGTCGAAATCGACCGTCATCGATCAATTTTGGGTGGTAACGGGGCGAAAACATCCCTAATCGACAGTACCGCCCGGTAGCGAGCGGTCCATGTATAAGTTTGTTGGCGGACCAGTACGTACCGCCTGGTATAAGCAGTATTATTCAAAATTAAAATCCTTGATCTTTGGAATATTCAATTAATTATCCTACAAACTAAGGTTCACAATTTCGTACTGTACCAAGTATCGAACTTAGCTCGGTATGGTACGGTACGAGCATACCACTTGGCGTGTATATATATATAATAATAATAATAAAGTTAAAAAATAAAAAAGGGCGGTGTCATCTCGATGGTGTCACCTCGTTTCTTCTCCTCGCGCGAATGAGAAGTCATCGACGATGCTGAGGCCTCGTCGCCTCAGACGAGGAGGCGACATCTCATTTGCGGCGTCCGGCGAAGGAGGGCAGGCTAGCAGCGATGGATCGGGATCGTCGAGGGAGAGCGACGTCGGATCTCCAGGTTTTCCCTTTTCTTCTCCCTCTTCTTCACCCTCTTCCTCCTCCCTCTGCTAATACTGCCCGGTAGCCGACGACGATCGAAATCGACCGTTACCGATCGATTTCAAGCAGTAACGGGACCAAATTAGCCACAATCAACGGTACCGCCCGATGGCGGGCGGTTCGAGTACTAGTCTGTTGGCGAACCGGACGGTATCATTCAAAATTAAAATACTTACTACAAACTACACATTACTTACCTCAGTGAGCTCACTAACTTATATACAATCAACGAACTATTCTTATTCGATTCGCCTCATCTAACTAGGGTATCTATAGATCTCCTATTGATTTGTTCATATCATCTTAAACAATTTCATTGTATTCTATTATAGCTACACCTAATTGTTTATAAACATAAAAATTCATAATCCTATCTTTTCTACTAACTCCAAATATTCGTCTTAACATCCTCATCTCAACAACAGCAATTAGAACCTTGGACTATATTTCAAATATTAACTGACTCAACTCTAGACCAATTCCACTTACATCTTAAGCTATGCCAATAAGCTTCCACAACGCAGTCCTTGATGCATTCTGTGTAATATTATCCATTTTCCCTCAGCCTACATTTTATTTTGATGATCTCATATAAAAGACTGATTTGACTTCCTGTTGGTTGAAATTTTCATAAATTGCACCAGCTCTCTTTGATTTCAGTTGCAGATATGTTGTTTCATCATTCTGCGAAGCAGACCTAAGAATCTTTGGCTGACCTATGAACCTTTGATCAAGATTAAACAAATCTTAGGACCATTGCTTTGATAGAGGTTAAATGATTAAATTCAACAAAATGCTCTTACACAAGGTGGCTACACAATCGCAAGGATATAGCCATTTGAATGTATAGTTCACCTTCTAATCATCTCCAGTTCCTTTACCAGATATAACAGTTGATCCAAAGACACTTGCGAACAAACTGAACTTATATATCAGTCTATGAGACCTCATAAAAACACCACAACTTAGTGAAGAAATATAGTAGAAGAAACATAGACAGAGCAAGTATAATTGCGAAGAAAGAATGATGGCAATCATTTCACCAAGCTTTCTCAAATTAAACCTATAATATTATCCAACTTATAACATAAATAAGTTGCATAGCTCATAAATAAATAATTTCTAATCCTAATTTAACTAAAATTATATTTGTGGAGAAACCATAAAGGAAACTCATATTGACTATTTATATATATCCTAAAGACAAAGGCATACAATCATTTTCTTAAGTAGTCATTTTAGAAATCCAAAGGGTAAAGTGAAGCGAAATAAATATTTAAAGGATAGAAGTTGTCATTTATATTCAAAACAGATGAAGCATTAATAGCCACCACTAGTTTCATTCTATTTAGAACCTAATTAAATTCTAGGCCCCTTCAATGTAGCTCTCATGACTCTTTAATGAAGAAAGTAAAACTGAATATATGTACCTGATCAAAGAAAGAAGTTATTCTAGAATTTAGAAGTCAATACTCCATCAAATCACAGCACAATGCGAAATGTGCAATAAATAATTAGTTATCTAATGTTCACTGTACTAGCTTTAGGTAAGTAGAAGTAAAATAGAGTTTGTGAATAATTAGACCTCAAAGAGCTGCAGAAGATATCCAGAATGCATGAAAAGGCTCAGCATCTAAGTCTCACCAGTTTCTAATTGCAATCTTACAAAAAGAGTACACAATGTTTGATCATAAATCTGTGATGTTGACTAAAATAATGTTCTCAGGTAACAAGCTTCTCTAGCTCTAGACTCTTCCTCAATTTAGGAGACACTTTGATTGTTCCTTCTGGTTGCATGAGCAATAAACCACAACCAATAAATTAAATTCCCATCTGTCAACTGGACTATTAAGTTATTCAGCAAGTTTTTATCTTGTCTTTGCTTGCATTGGAATTCCAACAACTTTAGCAAGTTGCCATTAGATTGACATTAGAATATTAAATCACAGATTTACCAATAGCCTTTCAGATTTCAAGTTATGATCTATTCTGAATCCATATTTTGAAAATGTCAAGGACAAAATTGTTAACATATGGAGGATCCATGATTGAAATATGCTCAAATACTATAAAAAAGAAACCAGAAATTTGACTTTATGGGGATGCTAAATCTTACTGGAGATAGCCAGATTTTTTAAGTTGGTTATTCTTGACTAGATATTTGACCCAACAATTATCTGAAAACTACACCATTCATATGCTAAGAAGACTTTAAGGATCACAAAAGACCAGTACCACAAAATTAAGACATAAAAATATGCTCAACAAACATATGAATCTAAAAAGTTCAAATATGTGTCAACTTACTCTACCAAAATTATTTATATGAGCATAATTTAAATAAAATCTATCCTTGGACTGCATCAGTAGGACATGATGTCAATTGAAACAAGAACAAATTTCTGATTATCAGGGTGAAAGAGAAAACATATAGTCATAAATCTATGGGATGCACCAGCAGAAAATGATCACAACCAACATAAGAACATGTTCCTCATAACCCAGGGTGAAACAGGACAAGTATAACTGCAAATTTTAACAAAATTTCACTAGATAAACCTCATCTGTAATGGAACAAATGGAGAATAAATAGGTAGAGAGATAAAACTCATTTGGAAAAAGAACATATGAAGAATGAAAACTTAAAAGATGTTGAGCAAATAATCTAAAGGAAGGCCAGAAGACCAAAATCTTTAGTGAAAACATGCTCAAAGAAACCAATTAAATTCCAAGTTGAAGAGAATGATATAGCTAAGGTAAATGCACAAGTTTCAGCAAGGTATGCAAGGTCCAACAATGATGACAACCAATGGCACAGATATAACACCCTAGACATAAGAATGACTCTCTTTATAACGAGCAACGTCAAATGCTCTAAACAAGCATCTTGCAGCTTTACTATCATTGAGTACATATTGCACATATGTACTCAAATTTTTCTTTATTTATACCAATATAACATATGACATGTCATAAGCATATTTACTTGCAAGGAATAGGCTTCCTGGTGCTTGGCATGTCATACGAATGCCCAAGTTTGGCTCTATTGGTTGGAACAAGAAGAATGACATGTTGTCCAAGTCTTAATATTTGTGGCACCATATCGCCTAACCACAGAATTAGCCGTTGATACAGATGGTTTTTCATTAGTTTTAAGTCCAGGACACATATCAAAATTATAAGCAATAGAGATTCAGAAACATAGCACTCACAGGACAACAGGTACAACAGTCAAAAATTTCCTGTTCCGTGTTAGTTGCTTCCCATTATCCATCTGCTCCCACCAGGTCAAGTTATTGTAGATGCCCTGGTCTTCAGCAAAGGGAGTCCCCTTTTTCCAATGAAAGAAGTAATAGGTAATCTGAAAAACAATCCAGACAAAATGATATCAGGATAGGCAAAATGTCAGAGAGGTAATCCTGCACAACCAACTTAAACATGCAAATTTCAGAGAGAAGTAAACCAAGAAATACAATAGAATGCACTACTTCAAACAGAAATGACAAACATCTAAAGTAATCAGTCAATCCTGGTTGTATAGAGAAATAAATTGATAAGAGAGTCAATGTAACTTCGACTTATCAGGTTCTTCATTATTCACCAAAACAACAAGCAAGAAACATCCTAGCTTCAGAAGGTTGAGCTGCTCTAAAAGGCCCATAGCTAATGACCCTTCTCAGGAGAATTACCCAAATTTGGTCAATATGCAATCTGACACATTCAAACAGACTTTCCAATTCTACCAGATTATGGAATGATGCTTGACACACACAAAAGCAAATGCTCAGACTCCGAAGCACAACTGTTGTTAGATGGAATTAACCGTGTTGAATCACATGAGAATATCAAGATTCATGTTCTACCGCCTCAGAAATGAACCACTTCAATGCATAGCAGAATTACACTAATCAAGCAACGGGGAGGAAAGTCGCCCATTGAGGATTATCAATGGCCATTGCATTAGGAACAAAAACCTTAAGCCCACTAGCCCCCCAATGCATCAGAGCAAATTTCCAATAACAAACTGATTCAGTGAAGTTACTCATCAAAGACAGAGAAGTGCCAAAGTTACTTTTGATGGTAACATTTGCAGTTGTCCACATGCCTCCTTCGATACCTACTACCTCATCGACCATCATCTCAAGGCAGATTCGATCCTATATTATAACTCAACTGCTGCAAAAACTTTCTAGATGGCAAAGAAATATGCCTATGGAAAAGCCAGCATAAACAATAAGTCATTACCGAGCTTGCCTCAGGTCAGCATAACCTAAAGGAGAAACTTTTCAGAAAAAAAGACCACACACATCAACTAATACAGTTGAAACGCAAGCGTTCAGTGTGGCATTGCAGATTCCAAGCGCAAAACCCACAAAAAGAATGGAAAAAAAAAAATCAAAGCCATTGAAATCTTCCGACCAATTCTACATTCACCAACAAAAATCCAACTTTCGGAAACTAAAACAATCAGAATCCAAAACCTTAGCTTTTTAATCAAAACTCGAAATGGGATCTTCGACATTCATCAAGGAGAAAAAAACGAAGAAGAAAATAAACATCTGACAAAATCAAGTTCACAAAAAAGGGGAAAGATGAAATCTTTGGGGCGAGGAAGGGAAAAAAAAAAAGAGGCCGGATACCGCGAAGTGGAAGAGGTTGACGACGGTCCAGGCCATGCCGGGGGTGCAGCGGAAGACGGAGAGCACGAGGAGCCAGGAGAAGAAAAGGATGAGTATGTAGGTGCTCCAGACGCCGGGGTACATGAACCACTCCGTGTTCTTGTTCAGATCCGGTGGAGGCACCGTCTGCACGTAGAGCTTCGCCATCGTCCTCGCCGAGTGTGTTCCCCTTTCGAACTCTGCCTTCGAGTCCAAGGCAAAGGCAAAGCGAGAAGCGCGAGCGACGGAGAAGCGAAGTCGAGTTAGGATTAATATAGATCAATAGGAGAATGGCTTTTGGTCAAGGCGTTGTAATTGGACTTTTGGGTCGGTTGATTTCGTTCTTCTCCGTCGGCGTCCAGAAAAGAACACATCTAGCAGAGGAGATTAGACGGCAAAGGTTGGATCTTCGCCCCCTTCTTGTCATTAAGGTTACTACTAATTACTGTAAATTATTATACATATCTACCCTTGCAAAGTTCAAAATATACCGAATTTATTCTTATACAAATTACTGCAATAATGCTCACAAAATTCATATTACCCTTTGACTATTTGTGGATGAAACATTGAATAGTACGCTATAGGAATAATTTTCAAGGCTTTTGCAAGGATTAAATTCGAAGGCTTAGCTTGTATGACCAGTTATGTGATGACAATTTAAAGGCTTGAGCAATGAATGAGATGTGTACCATGTAGCTACTAAATTTGGTGTAACACAACAATAAATCAATATGCATTAACTATATAAAGTCTACTGTCTTTGTTGAGACATCTCTTAGAGTCCGTATAATAATGTCTTTTTGTATACAGTTTAATGCAATGTTTACAGAAGAAATTAATTTAAAAAGCTACTTGAAATCGACTACATTGACTCTTTATCTTATTTGTTTATATTTATGAAATCTTTATGCGTTTTTATGACTTTTGTAATTAAAAGACCTACTCGTTTCTTAGAGATTACTTTCACATTTCTAGGATTAGAAAACATCAGATCAAATATATTAGAGTTGGTTTATAAGTTAATCTCATATGTTAATGTCTTGACCAATTTACTCATCTAAAAAAAATATATATACATATATATATATATATATATATATATATATATATATTATTCACTAACTTAATTTATTAGGAATCTCAACACTAATTAAAATTTTTATTATAATTAAAATTTGATTTAATATTCGAACACTGTCTAGGATTAATCTTGCATTATTCTGTTGGATACTAATTTTCTAAGTACACATCATTCCACACAGAGGAGGAAGCCTTTATAGCAGGTAAACAATCATAATCATCAAACTATAAACTTGATGTCACTTCATAATTATTAAACAATAAAAGCTGTTGGTTTCCATTAACACGGTTGATTTGATGTGTTAAATTGACATGGGAATCCCTAGCTTATTAATAGATAAAGGCAATGAAACCAGAGTACTACTAACCTTGCAGATGCACAGATGCATTATTGACAAAACTCTATATGGACTGCTTTGAATACTCTCACATCTAAGAATGTAATATTTATTCAACATTATATTTCAGGATGGGACAGTATAAAAATGATGTGGAATGAGCATTTTAGAAGAATTTCATGTTTATGCAGCAAATGAAAAACATGTACTGTAGAGTAATGCAGAGTTTTGGCTTTCAAATCTGGTTTTGATCCATAATATAGTGTGAGCATGTCCATAATAGAGAGAGAATATGTTCATAATGAATATGATCCATGTAAGAATTTAAGTAATAGAAAAGAAGAAGTGCAAGAGTAGCTCCCTGTTCTGCCTCAAACTTATCATAATTCAATATCTATCTAAATTTAAATTTTAAATACAAACTTATCTTACCAAAATCAAATCAGAATTATCTCTGACAGTTTTACAGTGTGAGATGGTAAAGGTAGACTGATTAACCTAACCAAGTTTTAATTACAATAGTGAAGAAAAAAAGATATGCATTTATTTGAGTTCACCTAAGGTGCTGATGCTGATCCACCTGGGTTTTAGGTAATTGTGTTTGTGAAGGGAATAATGCATGACAACATCAGAAACCCTAATGCTGGATTGTAGTTTATACAGTCCACAAGAAAGAGCACAAGAGTTGAGTGTTTGGTTGGCCAGCAGCTGCTTTCTTCATTAAATGAAGTTCACAAGTCAAATATTCCTTCATAATTGTTGTGCTTCAGCTTGTTAATATGATTAGGATATTAATTTTTTGGGTTAAACAATGGAAAACTCCACCAGTTACATGGGAGATCATTAACTTATTAGCTGCCTCTTCCAGCAGCTTTATGTAATATAATGGGGTAATTTTTACCCATTTGTACTATTAGAGCAGTACATATGGGCACAGATATCCAGCATCGTGCAATCAAATTGTGCAAGTGAAAAGCTCCACATTCGCGCCAGTTGAACAAGGGAAGGTGTTCAAAATTCAAAGTCAACCGTTATAGAACCATGCATGAATGCAAGTCAGTCAGTACCCTTCTTGTGTTCCCTCTCACGCTCCATATTATAATGTCATTTAGAAGTGGACATGAAGGAAGGTATACTCTTCAGCATCCTGACTTCAGTTCTATCTTCTAAAGAAGACTCTGTTCAACACTACCACAGATCCATAAAAATGCAGCACCGTACACAATATTATTACTTGATTACCTATAGTTTTGACTTCGAGGTTATTTATGCTAGCTTGCATTATGTCAGATGGAAGATGAACATACAGAAGAAGAGTTCTCGTGTTGACCTGGAACCGGGTGAGTGACGCCTTGTGGCCGTGCCAAGTGCGCAACGCTGCGTCGACTCTTTCCGGGAAGTCAACCAAGCTGCAGTTGACGAAATAATCTGCAGACTATTAAGTTTTAATATGATGCCAAGTACGTCCCAGATAAGACTGTCTAGCTGAAGTTTTCTTCTTTCCTTTTTTTCGGTCACTCGAAAATATACGTATATTGTATTGGCATCACACGAAATAGCCGTTGATAGTTCTTTCCAGTTGACTTGATTGTAGCCACATGATCCTTGTGCGTGTGAAAACTGAAGTGGAGCATCGTATGGACGGAGTCAAACGCATCGTACCTTGTAAGACAGGCATGGATTGTGGCTCTAGTCAACGGTCCGCTCGTCGGAAAAGTCTTCTCCGGCTTGCTGGATGAGTTACAACTCGGAAGCAGACCTTGACTCGATCCTTAACGCCCATTGCAAGGGAAGAGGATGGTGGTCAAAGTCTGCAGGCTTCCATGACCATGGGTAGCACCCATCTCGAATCTTCTCCTTACTCCTCCGAGTTGCTCGCCTTCCAACAAATATGTCCAAGTCTCTCCAACACCTGCTATCACATACTCACAAGTTTCTTCAAGGGTAAGTTACTCCATGTCCAAAGCTCAAGCTGTACACAAGTTCTTAGTGGAACTCGAGAGATGAACCAACGAATGAAATTTAGGAAACAGTAGTTGGAGTTGGCAGAGAGGTCGAGCAAGATGCATCAAGAGAAAGAAGGGGACATTTGGTCACCAACATCAAACAACTCCACGGGTGTAGCAGAAGGTTGAGAGGGAAGTCCCCAAGTAGATTTGTATTTGACTGTAAGTCGAGAAAACCACAATGACTCTACAACATAGCTTTGCCAAGCAATAAAGCTAATGAGAACTTGACAAGTGGACATTTATGGTAGATTTCTTTTGTTTATGATATCAACTTAAATGCAGTAGGAATCCAATATGTAATCACCTTCAGTGTGTAGGTATCAAAAAATAAAATCGAGGAAAATTGAGGAACAGAGAACAAGCATGCAAGTTTCCTTGGGATGCTTAGAACGTGCCTTTTAGTTATATTTGATGATACACCCAGATAACTTTAACATAAGAGATACTTCAATTACTTACTTTGGTTCATGGTACAGAACTCTCATCTTACAGAAAGGTATCATAAAACAAGCAATAGAGGAGGAGGAGGAGGAGGGGGGGCAGCAATATTAGGTATACTATGAACACACAGGATGGATATCTAAGGGAAATGTATGAAGAAAATGTGAAATGGTTTAATCAAGCATTATAATGGATTCAGCCTAAAGAAAAATGTGAAAATGTGAAATCTACTGATTGTCTTCTGCTTATGCTTTTTATAAGATGTTAGTCTTAAAAAAATGTCATTGCTAAAGGATTACCTGTATAACAATCATATATTATTGATTGGGCTGAGAGTGCATGTATAGTATTTCAATGCTGCATAACACTTTATTATGAATGAAGCATCACAAACATAAAGTTAGATACAATGGTATGTCAAAATTGTATGCTAGTCTCCAAAATACTAAATGGCGCCATTTCTGCAAGAACTTAATTGTCAGATAGATTGATCAAAATCCAGATGTAGCTTTTGTTCATGTTTCTTCACCAAGTGAGATCATTTTACCAGAACAAGTTTACTGCCACAAGAGAACATTTCTCTTTGTTACAGTGACAAAAGAACCAGTACAAGGGAGTCTTAACATGACTCACTGAGATTTCTTTGTAAATGTGCTTCGATGGATCATTTTTGCCATACAATTTGCAATGTGACTCAACTCAAAAGATGTTTCTATTTCTCTAATAGAAACCCATAATGCTGTAGTTGAGAGAGTGAAAATTAGGAAAGGTAATAAAATGCTCAAGCTGGTTAAAGAAGAAACATAAGCCACTGACTGAACAACATTCTTGAAACAAGTCAACTGATACTCATGATCTTAACTTTCTGCTCTGAAATATTTTTATGAGTTTCCTATATTTCATGAAAGAGATACAGAATCTGTGCTTGATGAGAATTCACTAAAAAAAATAATGTTTGAACTAATAAGCCAATGAGTTTGATAATCTTACAACTGATCTCCTAAGTAGCATATCAATTAGTGTAATCCTTGTTCCAGGTGTCTAAACCTTTAAAAGAACTCATTATTTCTTAGTCATGATACCATGTGCTATCTTCAAGCATTTACAGATCAGAAGCAAGTTATCTGAGATTAAAGGATAACTTAATTCACATGATCCATACCTTTCATAAGTCAAGGGTCCTCAAAGGTAATGAAATCTATTACTTGTTAGTCCTGTGGTGGCATTAATGCTTCAATTTTCTACTATCTAAAACATTTCTGCACTATTTCTATATCTAGTTTTCTGTTTAAAAAAATACAATTAAAAATTTTGATGCAGATTTTTTTCCCACTTTTGCTTTTCAATGTAGTTGCATTTATTTCTGAAATTTCCCCAAGTAGAATTGTTTCATGTCCATTTTTTTTCAAGCAATATTCCATCATTTTGAACCTCTTCACCAACCAATCATCTTTGCTCAATAGTCATGTGAAAACAGGATATCTGATTTCCAAACAACTTATGGTCACCAAACATGTTAAAACAATAGGTTAATACAAACAAATACAACATTTTCCACTTATCACGTCCGAAAGGACCAAAAACTAGGTTTGCGAGGATCCAGAGAATTAGATACATCATTCCATTATTTATAAGATAACTCTTAAGAGAAAATGTCAAGGTATACTTTAGTAAAACTTGTCAAACATCAAACGAAAGCCAGAACAGAATGATCATATAGCCATGCCAAACAAAATGTTCCAAGAAATATACAACCAGAACAGAAAACTAAATTGAAACTTGTATAACCCAAATTGAACATGGCTAATCAAATAGCAAAACATGCGAGCTTGGTGAAGCATGCATGGCTTGGCTACTTCTCATAGACCAATTTTCCAAATATGAAATGTGATTTCTACGCGTTTCCGGCCAAAACCATGAGTAAGCCACTGGAGTGGCTGCTAGGAAATGGATTAGTGAGCACCGTATTGCATTCTTGTCTTTCCATTTGCCTGTCTTACCCACTGGCAAGGCAACAAAACAGCTAGATAAGTAATGCCCTTTTCAGAAAAAGATGAAGCAAAAATACCTAGGAGTTCCATGAATAGCCTATCTTATCCTGTTTCTGGCTAAGACATTTCTATGAAAAATAAGTTCTCTATCTTTTGATAGATGATCAGGCAAGCCCTTAATCCAACATAGATGGCAAGCAGTCTTCACTTAAGAAAATGTGAGAAGAGCATGCTAATTGTAGGTGAAACAAGCAAATTAATTGTTAAAACTTGTATAGGCTAATGAAGAAAACATGGTCTAGTCAAATAGATTTTGTAAGCATGTCTCCCATGCTAATGAAGCAACATAACAAAACTAGCTCTTCCATAAACATTATAAAAGCAAGTCATAGCATCTTATGAAGAATAAATGAATATATGAGATACTATTACGATATAACATAGATGTGACGGAAGGGCGAATTTGGGGAGAAAAGATACAATATGGATGTAGAAGAACGAATTAAATATAATTTGTATGAAAGCGATATTTATTTTAAAAATTAAAATATAAATCCACAGATCATGATAAAGGATAAAGAGTAAACAATGAGTTCTGCCAAGCTATTCATCAAGCAGTCACTTAAAATAACATGATGCTAAAGAATATAGAGGTGACAATAACTTATAGTTACGATGAAACCATTATGTACAACTTCATTAATGTGCTTAACAACAAACAACATCAAAGGACTAATTTGCAACAAAAACATGGTTCTCATGTGAGTATACATGAAGTATTTCCCAAGTATCTAGGCCATCTATCTTTTTAAAAAGCACCACAGAATCAGATACTTGAATGAAGTATAACAACCATCCAAGGAATATGAGTATTTATGATTCGACATGTATCAAGGATGGACACGGAAAATTTTCTCAAGTATTAGCGTGTCATGGATAATGAACCTATGAGAAACATTGTGATATATACTGTGTTTAACATATCTTCCAGGTTTTATTCACTATTTAAGATCAGTTGTTTCAGTAAATTAAGATAGGACGATCACATCTATAGTGACAAGTTTAATAATTTAAAACTTATCTCTAAAGGAAACAAAGAAGGCAGTGTTGGGGCCAGCCTAATTCTATGGTGGTAATACTGATCGAATGAATAACGAAGTTTGCTTCTGGGCTACTTTTATCACACAGTTTTACACAAGCATAAAACTAAAAATATAACTCTCACAGATAGTTCTGTCTATTATTCAATGTACATTCATGGTTGCATGACCAACATTGACAAATGTGCATTATTCACAAAGATACCAACAATAGCCAGTAAACAACCTTCACAAGCAACAAAGAAAGCAAGAATGAATGATTAGCAGGGACAGAGTTTACAAATATGTACAAAGACAAACTGTGCGGAGGATCTATCTGGTACAGATGACTGTGCCAGAGGAACAGAAGATCCATACCCGATGTAGCTACCAATTCTCCTTGACGATCTTTATTTTCTCAAAGACAAATTTCCCTTCCTTGTACCTTTGTGTCTCCTCGTAAGCTCTTTCGTACTTCCAGCCCAAGACCTCCCCGCAGTCGTGGCAATATACATCAGCAACCGTGTGGATTCCTGTCATGAGCAGCCGATCTTGCTTCGGCCCCATGACTATGTTCCTCCCATGAGAAAACAGAAAGGCACGACCATGTCTCCCCTAAGTCAATTGTCAGGAAATTACCAGATATGAACACTTTCTTCCACTAACACTTAGGGTCTCAACATAACAGAAGACATATATGATACCGAAACAAGAAGATTACTCTGCAATATGTTCTAAAACATGAGCAAATTGATCATGTAATTCTCAAGCGAAGTTGTCATAAAAGAAAGAAGAGAGACGCAGATACAGTACAGGATTTACATGAAATGCTTTTGATATGATATCATCGTGAAGGCAGACATGGTTGCCACAATTGCTGCAGCTGTAAACTCGAGGCCCAACCGATCCTTCCATCGCAAAGGCAGCCCAGCCGTTCCTCCTGGCTCTACCGACAGGGCAAAGGAGCTTCAATTCAAAACCCAATCATGCATCAACACTAACAAACACCAACCCCAAATCTTCAATCAAACAACCCACTCAAAAGAATTCCAAGTACCGAAGACTCACTCAGGTGATCGAGACCGCCCTTCTTCTGCCAAGGAAGGATTTGATCGCGGCAGCTCGGATGCCTGCCCAGAGCAAAACCGCGGGCGAGAAGTGACATGGTTAGGTGGAGTAGAGTAAACTAGCCGATAGAGAAAATTACATGCGATAGAATTCGGGGAAGAAGGTTACTCGAGCAAGAAAGAGGGGAAACAATGGTGGGGATGAACGCGAGCGATGGAAAGGGAAAACTATGTCGGGTCGAAAGATTAAATAAGGAGGGCATCAAGAACTGGAGTGAAGAGAGGGCTTGAAGAATCGGACGACGGGCAGCAGAAGAAGGCGACAAATTCGTGCAATCAATCAAGATTATGTTGCATAAATTATGTGAGACCGCCGATGTCGTAACGATCAAGTCGACCCTCACATATATTTAAACTTTGAAACGAGGAAGAACGTTCATCTGAAATAGGATGTTGTCATGACACATATCCTCGTCCAAGTTCAAATTGAAGTTTTTGTTCCCGTATTTGCGTGTGTTACTCTGTTAATATAGGTCGAACCCCGGATGAAAAAGATATACAGTTATATTAAGTCGTTAACAATCAACATAAAATTTATTTTAGATCTTACGAATATAGATCATAATTAATTTCAATATAAAGTTAGATCATCGTATGAAAATTATCACCCATTATATCTGGAAATGACGTGAAATATTTTCTATCACCTAGATATCTCAAACCATAAATAATGGGTTAGGAGGGTTAGGAGACTGTTCAAAAGTGACCCATTATATTGACACCCGAATATGATGCTAAGTAAGGATTCTCTCATTCTTTTAGATCAATGAGAATAAAAAAATTAGACCAAGAATAAATAATAAGTCATCAACTTAGAATAAGAAATACTTTTAGATTAGATAGAATTGGTATACATTATGATCAAATAAATATCTTTTGCTTATAAGAGACTAAGTACATACAAAAAAATATAACATAGAGATAATGTAGAAATTATTATTGACAAGGATATTAAGAACAATGTTATTGATTTTAAAAAAAAATGAAGATAAAATTATAATTCTAAATTTACGAAAGAACAAGATGTTTTGAATATTTCAAATCGGATTGGATAATCAAACCAAAAGAAAATTTTGAAAAAGCTTGGATAATATAATTCAAGGAATGCCTATAATAAAAAAACTTATACTTCAAAAAAATTTACATGATCATGCGGGAAAAAGGCATGATAAAGGTGAGAAATAAAGATGATTACATAATTTTAGATCTTGTAACTTTGTATTATATTATAATTATGAATACTCACTTTAAGAAAAAAGATGAATATTTAATTACTTATAACAATTGTCACAATTATAGTTAAATAGATTTTTTCTTACTAGAAAGACATATAAAATTATTTATAAAAATTATAAAATTATATCTAACGAGAGTTTGATGAATCAACATAGTTTGATAGTATTAGATATTTACTATAAAAAAACATGAGAAGAAAAAAAAATTTACTACTATCAGATGATTAAATTTTAAATATAATAATATAACTATTCTTAAAAATAAGATGAAAAGAAAGATAACTTAAAACTTAGATGAGGATAATATTAATATTATTTGGACTAGCATGATTAATAAGATTAGAACTTTAACAAAAGAGATATTTAATAAAACTAAAGGTAGAGTTGTAACCTTAAGAAAGAGTTGGTGGTGGTGTGAGGAAATTTAAAAAATAATTTTTACTAAAATATCATGTTTTAAAGATTAGTAAAATTATAAAAATTTAAAATTTAAAAGTTGTAAAGAATCTAAAAAGGAGTCTTAAAAAAGTGATTAGTATGATAATGCTTATGATAATTTTTATAAAAATTAGGTAATAAGGATGATGAAAAAGATATATATTGAATTGCCAAGAGTATAAAAAATAAAAGGATTTAGAGAATATTAGATACAATGAAGATCAAAGAATACTTGTTGATAGGAAAGATTAAAAAATTATTTTTATAAATTATTTAATAAATATTTCATACAACACTTAGATTTAATGATAAATAATAATAATAGATTTAATAGTCATACATTTATTCATAAAATGAAAGCTAACGAAGTAAAGGACACATTAACGAAAATAATAATAGTTAAAAGTGCGGGGTCTTAAGGTATTCCTATTTAGGTTTAGGAAAGTATGAGAATTTATTTAATAAATTTTCACATTAAATAATTTTATATTGAAAGCTTATTGCTATAACCTAATTGTGAATCTTAGAATTTGAATGTGAGTTGCAAAAATTCAAGTTTTTCTATATGCACATGTATGCTTTTATTATTTCCTACGTGCATCCTATACATACTAATTTTTTTGCTCACAATATTTTTTTTGTACTTTGGTATTTATAAACTAATGTGAATATTTATCAAAAATGGGAAAAAGAGTTATTGGTAAAGTATGTGATATTTTTGTCAGTCCCAATGACTTTATTCAAACCTGAGTGAATGAAACTTCGAAATATGAGAGATTAATATTAATAGTCATCTAGAAATGGATGAATCTGTTATAATTTCACTTCATCCTCTATTTTCTTTGACTTGCATATATTTGTATGTAGTTTTTGGATATGAATGAAATAAATGAAATGTCAAATATGATACTTGAGCTTATATTTTATATTTATTTTTGATATGCTTTTAAATACTTTTTACTTTATTGATATGTTTCTAAACTCTCTTTGCTTTATTATTACAAAGGAATTAACATAAGTGTCACACATGACTCTATTCTTAAGCTAATTACTTATATCTTGATATTGAGTAATTTATATACCGTTTGTTGCTCCCTTGTTAAGTATGCATGCTTCTAATAAAATGAGATATATGATTCTTATATATAATGAAATATCATCTATGATTCTTATATTCATGCATTACACCTTGATTTTAAGGCCACATAATCTATTATCCCTTCACCATACATATCTTAGTCACTTTGCTAAACTTTATATCTCACCCTATTGTTATATAAAATTTTCAACGTAGCTTGTCATTCACTATAATATTAGGGTTGAGCTAAGGCAGTGGAATACTAAAAGATTTTGATAAGTTTTTGGTGGCTTGACATGATATTATTGTAAAAATACGCAATTGCTTATAATATATTTTTAAATAAATCTGAATCAATATTTCTTGTAAAAGTTAAAAGAACTCTAATATTTGGAAGTTTAGAATGTTAAGTTTTGAAGTTTTCTATTATTATGAATTTATAGTAAATTGTTAGTTTAGTAATTATGTAAATTCTTTTTCTTGTAGTTTATTGGTGGTGGTTAATGATTTTTGAGTTGGCCTTGGGTTTTATAAAATTATCGAGTGATATGTTGAATAATTATAACTTGCAAAGGTTTTATAGATGTAAATGAGAATTTAATATTTTTAGTATCTTATATATATATGTATATATATATATATATGTATATATATATATATGTATGTATATATATATATATATGTATATATATATATATATATATATATATATATATATATATATATATATATATAGTGTTCGAATTATAGAGAGTGTGAGTTTTTTTATTAGTTTAGGATTATACCAATTATTCACAAAATCATTACAATTTTACATTAATCAATATATAAACTTATTGGTCAGTGACGTCATATACCTTCTTAGTATATGTTATATACTGATTATATTTATCTTGATTGTAAAATATTAAATAAAATTAATTATAAACTTAAGCTATGGAGATAATACTTATATTAAATATGATTAAGACTGAATATATAAAATATAATATTAGTGATTTTAGAATTAGATAAGAGAATATAGTTAAATTGGATGGACAAAAGTAAAAACTTTAGAAATCTTAAATCAATTATTTAATAAGATAAAAAAGATCGATAAATATATTATTCATAGAGTAAAAACATAATTGTTAAAATAGTGAAGGCATTAAGAGTCTTATGTAATCATTAGATACTTTAAAATTAAAAGAAAAATTTTATAAAAAATTATGAGATCAATAATACTTTATAGATATAAATGTTGGGCAGTTAAGAACTAATATATAAATGTTACGATGAGAATATTAAGATATATGTGTGGAGTTAATATGAAAGATAAAAAAATATTTTTATTTATAAATAATTAGATATTATTTTGAC
This sequence comes from Musa acuminata AAA Group, assembly GCF_036884655.1. NCBI lineage: Eukaryota > Viridiplantae > Streptophyta > Magnoliopsida > Zingiberales > Musaceae > Musa > Musa acuminata. Next base: position 602,114 of record NW_027020324.1, read on the forward strand.
AAACGATAAAATAAGAATAGAACGTTTAAGATGACATGATTATGTGTTTAGAAAATATTCAAATATGATAGTAAAAAAAGATTAAATAATTAATATTAGTGAGAGGAGAGGTAAATGAAGACCTAAAAAGATTTTAGAAGAAACAATAAATAAAAATTTAAATATTCTAAATTTAATTAAATATATTTTTAATAAATATTAATGATGATAAAAATATTTAAATAGTTTATTTCAGATAATTAGAATTTATGATTTTGTTATTATTGTTATTGTATATGTGTGCGTGTATACGCGTGTGGCCTTGGATGGCTTATGTGTCTTGGCGAGACTGGGAACACAACATATGTGAGACGGAGCATCGACTACGCCTTTTACGACGTTCTGTTCATTCAACCTTCGTGAAGGAATGGCCTCTGTAGAGTCCTGCTCGCTGTTTTTGTCGCGACAGGAATAATTGACAACGTTGTCTTCCTCCACGTGGAGAAATGATGCATATTCCTGGTTGTGTGTTTGTACGTGCAAGATTTTATTGGGTTGGCTCATCTGTCTTGGTCGAGTCTGGGAACAGCGGTTTAAGATATATTCGTCGGAGCATTGACGTCGTAAATGCCTTGTATGACGTCAGAATAATACTCATTCGCGGAGGAATCGCCTCTGAAGAGTCCTGTTCGCTGGTTTTGCCGGGACGGGAATAATAACAGCATTGTCTTCCACCATGTGGAGATTGATGCATGTTCGTGGTTGTGGATTGCGAATCCTGTTCCCTGTGTTGGAGGACGCAAGTAATCGGTGAGCGAGAATGCTTCCGGGTTCGTGATCTCGAAGCACTAAGACGCTTTACTTCCTTCTTCAAAGCCACGCCATCACCGTCCATCATCCTCTCAACGGATACAAGCTAACCCAATTTGCTCCACTTACCTAAAGGCACCTGTTTCACGCGATCCACCGCTTTATAACATGGCCGCCTCCGCCGTCCCACTCTTCTCCACCGCCCCCACGTGCCGTCTCCGCCACTGTCCGCAACTTCCGGTCTCTAGGCTCCCGGCGATCCCCCGAGTTGCCTCCCCGTGCGAAACCCTTGCTCCGGCGACGAGGATCTCCCTCTCCACCGCAACCGCCCCAACTCAACTCCGATCCCACCGTAGGCCGACGTACCCGCCTTCCGCCATGGCCTCCAAGGCGACCTCCGCCGCGACTGCCGCGAGCGGGAAGCAAGGATTGCTAGTGTTCGACAGGGAGGAGGTGCTCTCCGTCTCGCTGGCGAAGTACACGGCGGAGCTGTCGGAGAAGTTCGTTCGCGAGAGGGGGGCCTTCACTGTGGTACTCTCTGGCGGATCTCTCATTATGTCCCTCAGGTTTGGAGCTTAATTCTCTGCAGATTTTGGATATTATTTTAGGGGGTTTGGTGGATTTTTGCATGGAGGAACACCCACAAAAAGAATATTTTGTAGGAAATTGACGGAATCTCCGTATTTGGAATCGGTGGATTGGGCTAAATGGCATGTATTCTGGGTGGATGAAAGGGTGGTGCCGAAGGATCACGAAGATAGCAACTATAAGTTGGCGTTTGATGGATTTCTGTCCAAGGTAATAAAATCCTAACAAAAAAAATCCTTTTTGTTATTGTTTTAGTGGATAGGTAGCAATATTTGGCGTGGAAGACGTGGCTCGCTGGGCTCGCTGTGACTTCTCCCTTGATCTGTGGTTCTCATGTCTTATGACAAGTTTCTTCGCTCATTAGATAAAATGGATACAAATCTATACTGTTAGCTTGAATTGCTTGTAAGTTCTGCAAAATTTATATGTTGATTGATGAATTATGTTGTTTGCTAGTTTGCAAGAAAGATCAAAATCATACGAGAGTAGTTGACTAAGTTTATGAATCCCTCTTCCTATCTTCCAAGAATTAGATAACAAGAACTCTGGAATTAGGAATAGAACAAGTAATTGCTGGTTTATTAGATCAAGTTTTCGCGGGTAATATATGCATTTTGATGCTTTGGTTACTTAAGATAAGCAAGTATCAATGTGACATATCAGTTTTTCTTATATTCTTGATATTTTAGAAAATTGCATGGGGATCATTACTCATTGTTCGTTCCTCAAATGACAGGTCTCAATTCCACCAGGTCAAGTTTATGCCATCAATGATGCCTTATCAGCTGAGGGTGCTGCTGAAGATTATGAGACTGCCTTGAAGCATTTGGTCAATGTTGGTGTGGTGGCAGTGTCATCAGTGACAGGATACCCAAGATTTGATCTTATGCTGTTGGGGATGGGACCAGATGGTCACATTGCTTCTCTTTTTCCCGGCCACCCTCTCCTTCATGTGACAGAGAAATGGGTAACCTTCATAAAGGACTCCCCCAAGCCACCACCAGAGAGAATCACATTCACATTGCCTGTAATTAACTCATCCGCTTATATTGCAATGGTGGTCACTGGAGCAGGGAAAGCTGGTGCTGTGTGTAAGGCTCTGGGAAGTGAGAAAAGTGCATCTGATTTGCTACCTGTTGAGATGGCTTCCCTTGAAGATGGGGAGTTCACTTGGTTTACCGATAAAGCAGCAGTCTCAGTGCTTCAAGGTAAGGCAAGCGTGTAGTCATGTAAGTTTCTGATAGATTCCATGGTCGTCTTTGTTTGAATAACTTGTCTGGAAGAGTTCATTTGTCCAGATGTTCTGAGTTGTCTTTGCACGCTTCAAGTTTGGCCTATTTGTCTATAGGCTTTAATGGACTATAAAACTTTTCTCCATCTGTCTTCTAAAACTTCTCTACTGTGTCAATCTAATAACCATTGGTTGTTGTTCGATCACTGAGTAAATAGTTGCTAGCCTCCTTGTACCTGTGAAATATTGTGTGATGCATGAGTTACAACTAACAGCATGATGGCATCTTTTATGTTGACATTTATTCTTTTAAAATTAGACTCTTAAGAATAGAAAAAATAAAAATATGTCTAGTAATTTGGTTATTTATATATATATATTTATTTATTTAGGGAGTAGGAAATTATCCAGTTTTAGAATTTCATAAAGCAAAATATATTCATATTGAGTAACCATTCAACTGGAAATTTATGATGGTTGGTAGTCCATATCACAATTGTCAAACTTCCTAGACAATTATAGGGGGTAACACCTTAGAAATACATAAACTTGGTGGGTTCTTAGCAAAAATGGTGTATATGATACAGATTTAATAAAAAATAAGTGCAAATATTGTGGTGATTTGTAACTTATTGTAAGAGTATGACATATTAACATGGGACCATTTTGTTTTATTTCTCTTCTGAATAATTTTTCACTAGTTTGGTGTTCTTTTTGCAAATGTTATAAGCTGCCATATAGTAACATCTTGAATAATGTAACATTAGTTATCAAAATTGTCAAAAAGAATATAAATGAAGGCATGCCAAAAAAAAATGAAAAGAAAGTCTTGAGCATGATTGGAGTTTCCAAGGGTTGATCAAAGATTTCGTTGATAAATGGAAATTTTTATAATGATTGAAGAACTAGCAAAGAAAGAATTGAAGCAGTCCAGTATGTTTTAGAAAAGGAAGATTATTTGTCAAAAAAAAAAAGGAAAAATATATCTTTCCTAGAGAAGAAAAGATGAAATTATTGATGTTTTGATTTATAAGTTGTAATTTTGTAAAACAGAAAAGTGTTCTCCTTGTCTCCTTATAATTTTTTCCATGCAAACTGGTTAATCCAATTATAGTACTAAGAAAAAAATATAGTACTAAGAATATTCAAATTTTCGTTGTGATATCTTCTTATTGGAAGATGTCTCTTAAGGTACTAACACATGTAAAACTAAGATCGTAGGTACTAACTATAACAATTATAATATAATGCCATCCATCATGGTTAAAAAAACACATAACAAAGAGAATTAAACAATATTATTATTAATATTATTCATTGCACATGTATAACAGCTATATTTTATTTGTAATTAGTTAAGGAAAAAATTATTTATACCTATTTCATTACTCAAAATGGTAATCATCCTGATCTTATAATCCAAATCCTAGTGTCACTTGTCAAAGATTAGTTGTGGCAGCTAGTGGGCAATCAGAAAAGAAATTAGGTTTTGAGCTGACTCCATGACCATATTTTTCACTTGGTCGATTGAAACCTAAGAGTGATAAGCTCTCGGAGTATCCTCATCAAGATCATGTGATTATAATCTGTTTCTAAAATTGTGAATTATTTACCTGTTCTTAAGATTGGTTAATTGTTCAGCGCCAACCACCACCCTGCACCCCTGACCTGAACATATACAGATATAATATAGAGCTAGAGGCAATAAACTGCTAACATGTAGTTTATCTAATTTAGCATTTTACAAAATGTTTATTTCTGGAACTAACAGATGGAACTTCTACTCACAGGACAACATGAAAAAAATAAAGTTCACGTCTTCTCTTTCTAGCTTGGTTCAGCTTTTCATGCTTAGATCTATTAGTTTCATGATGAGTGCACCACTGCTTGTTGGTTGCTTGATATTGCTTCGTTAATATAGCATGACAGAACTAATATTACCAAAAACTACATCTTGAGAGAATTTGGCTCTTGTATTAACAGTTCTGCTATATATGTTCACTTGAAGCTTATATGGATAAATTATCTAATAAGTAGCTGCTCTTTTTGTTTTGTGATTATGGAATGGTTTAGCAAAAAAGAGTTCTGTTTGTGTAAATTACACTAGTTATTTCCCCCATGTCAACTCCTAATAATAAATTTCAGTTGATAGAGCTGGCATACACATATGATACGACAATCTGGGATGTGTAAAAATGGGTAAACAATAAATCTGCGTGGTGGAGGCAAATTATTTGCAGCATTGATAAAATTAGTCATAGCACCAGACTTGAGCTTTAAAAAGAAGTAGAATGACAATGTTGGTTAATGTTTATTGCTACAGCATGGAAGTTACAGTTGCACTATGATCCTTTCTTGTGAAGGTATTTCCGTTATCAGCCTTCTATGTAGATTTGGATTAGGCGTTTAACGGAAAGATATAAATTTTTCTAAGCGGTGGTTAGGCCTCTCTGCTGAATATGTATTTATGATGCGATCCATTCATTTCGAGCATAAAGTTATTTCTTCAAGACTGAGTGCTGAGGAATTTTGTTTCGGCAGGGCAGTGATTCTAAACTGTGATTTTTATGTTTATGCATTCGATGCCTATGTTCCTTTTCATTGAAACAAATATGCTAGGCAAGTTATATTGGGTTTACTCACTGTCATTTTGCTATCCACTTTCTGGTATTTCAAGTTTTTAAGCCCCCTCTACAAAAATATGAAGTTTCACTAAGTTTACACTTATTTATGGTTCAAGTTGTATCTTGTGCTGGGACATATCAGTTGAGCAGATTGAAACATGGTTGTGGATTAAAGTTCGATGGGATATCCGACTTGGTGTTATAGTAGGTGAATGTCTGATGCAACTGTAGAAGCTCACATCTTATTCTTTGAAGGTCTTTGAGCTGAAGCATACTACCAGGGAGAACTATTTCCCATTGACCAAAACCAGGAAGATTTATGGACTAAGACACATACAGAATCACAAAAGAAGTCACTTAAATTATCATGATTCAACAGATGGCTAAAGATGTGCCAGATGCAGGGGATAGATAGAAAACAGTTGTGTGCATAAACTCAATTGGAATTGGGATTCTAAACCTAGATTTTTCTCTTAAGAAACATGGGAGGCAACAAAGATTTGACAAGGTCACTATGTCTGGTGTGATCAGGTCAAGTTGTATTCCTATTTTGTAAGCTTGATTGAGTAATGTTCAGGCTGGACAATGGTGGATGAAATCAACGAGTCATAATAGGTCTACAACTATGACAAGCATAAATATTGCAAGTGGTTGTTGCATTGTTTAGAGACTTGTATGTGTGTTTGTTCTTTGACAGAGGCGAAGGTCGGCGCCATATGAGGAACGATAAGACTCCATAATTGTCTGGACTAACATACAAGAGAACATGGACATGGGGGCACTTTGGGAGAAGACAACACGAGAGGGATGTGAGCCAATGGGATTGATGTTCTATTAATTTTATTAGGTCTAAATCATTGATACAAAATGCTTTGCTTTGGTTTGCTTTGCTCTTAGAGATGAGATTAAATTAGAATGTTATTATATCTAGAGAGCTCTGATACTAAGATTCTAGTTGTAGTTGCTATAACAGTATATGATTGATCCATTCATCTGGGATTTCATCGATAAGAAGTAATTAGTTATTTATTATTATATAGGTATTAAGTTTAAGTACGGCTTCATCTTTTTTATTTTTAAATCCCAACTCTAAAGTGTGAAAAAAAATTAGTGAAACATAACAAATGATCAATTGAATTTTTTATCCAACTTTGTAAATTTAGAATTGCTCATTTTTGTTTGATTTTGATCCACTCATCTCATATAGTGATTCTTTCTTGAGTTCTGGTCGAAGCAGCAAGTTGATTATTAGTTTATTTTTTATTTTTATTTTATTTTAAAAATTATTAATTTTAAGTAGGATTCAATCTTTTTTTTTTCTTTCTATCCCAACTCTAAATTATAAAGCAACTAGTTAAGCATAACAATTATAACAAATGATCAATCAGAATCACAATTGCTCAATTTTGTTCAATTTAATGAAAAAATAATAAAATAATTTATAAACTTGATATAATAATTGACTCATTAATTTGGTTAAATTTAATTATTAATTAAAAATTTTAATCTTAAATTAATAATAGTATACTCATTAGAGTTTTCGTTTTTGACTAAGTCAAATAGTAATGGATATTCAGTTATATGTAAGGGTTAATTACATGTTATCTCCTGAGTATCTCGATATTTATATTTTTAAAAATTATATTGAGATATCTATACTTACCACTAAGCATGGGTTGACTCTGTCTCGTTTCAGTTTATTATTGAGCTCGTACGGTATCCAAAATTGATGACACTGTTTCTTCTCCTATCGTTGTCTCTACCGATGAAAATATCATAGGGTTTACCACTAAGCATGGGTTGACTCTGTCTCGTTTCAGTTTATTATTGAGCTCGTACGGTATCCAAAATTGATGACACAAGAAGAAATTGAATTAAATATTTCAGTCTCGTAAGTATAAGGATGTCAATATAACTTTTAAAAATGTTAAGATCGAGATATTAAAGGTTATTAATTATAAAGATATTAGTTAGATATATTCTTTGGTTGTGAATTTTGACGGTATACAAGATGGTCAGCTCATGCCCATATAGAGAAACATCAACGCTCTCAACATACTCAGTTCCATAACAGGACTGCATTATCCGTATGTATTTAGATGTGCGCGGGTATCGGAGGCGCAGGGTTGACCCTTGCTATTCGTTCCAAGCTGCAAATGAGATTTAAGTGGATCTGCTCAACATCAACATCCTATTCATGACGGTCAGTGGTAGGTTCTGGAAAGGGGATGTGATATCGTCTCACGTCACGTCACTTCCTATGCAAAGCTTTTACCTCCGGGCAACACTGTGGGCTACCTCACAAAATTGACTCGATCACATCTTCTACAGCCTCCACCAGGGAATTGTTCTCTCTCCCTTCACATCCTGACCCCTTGACAACTACCGATAGTGGTGCTTGAAAGGTGTTTGACCAACTGTCTCAGGCACCTCTGGGCAAAAAGTCTTCGCATATCTTTGGTCGCTCATCCTAGGGTCCGCTCACACCCGACACTAATCACCCAGAGCTCCTCCTGCCACGGTTTCTAGTAGAAGAAGCCTCTTGGTAGGGGTACGAAGTCAGAAGGGGTGCTTGCACATAGTTCATGGTAGTTCCTACAGTCCACCAATCAATCACAGTTCAGGGTTACAGAACCACTGCAACTAGTCCACCGTATACTCGAGAGCAAATGCGGCTGATGTCACGTATCACTCAGCTTCTTACTTGTCATCATCGAAGACAAGGACGAAATCGAAATGGACATCGACATCTTAGTGCTGCTATATAGCGAGCTCACACTCAGGAATGCTTTAAGCGAAATCCACCCAAGTCGCTTGCTCCGCCATTATTGTGCTAGTGGCTTGTTTGACAGTATTTACTTTGTAGGAGGAAGCATCGGGGTCACGGCGGATGATGATAAGATGCGAGTAAGTGATCCAAGTGCCATTGAAAATAACAGGATGGGGAATGAAGTCTTCCCATGCTTGACCGGAGGTTCATGCCTCTGGGTAATAGGTAGGAGGTCGTAATCAATCCATTGATGCTTCGAAGTCGACCGATGCGGGAATCATAGTGTCATTACATACATCATTTTCTTTCTCCTCGTGCCATGATTGGGCGGTCGATCGAGGTGCTTGAGGGGATCAGAGCTAGATGCGCACGTGAGCCTATGTTCAATCGTCGGCTACTATTGCTTCCTGATATTATAAATAATATTATTATAAATAATAAATTATGATAAAATTATCATAATTTTTTTTAATATTTTAATAATATATTAATATAATTTTAAATTATAAAAATTATGATAATATGTAATCATGATTCTATCAATAATGAGAATCATGATCTCAACATGATCTTCTACGTTATGAAATAATTTAAATAAGTAATTTATATTTATTATTAATTAATAAAATCATATAATTATTATATTTTATAATTTCTTTTATTTAGATAAATTTATATCTATTATCAATAAAAAATTAAGCTAGTTATTTCTTTCATAATATCAAACCTTTATGCTCTAGTAAGTCTTTATTTATTGGAAGTTACTTCATCTCACATCATTTCCCACTTGTAAAAATACTATTGTCTCAACTAACATTGTAGCTTAAGCTTCTCTCAAACTTATGCTCATAAACTATATCTCTTTGTATACTTAATTTTATTCTCTTATAATCTATTATAATCTTATGGGTTATGCATATGACACCATCACTTGCCTTTCTAAAAAATTAAAAAGAATAATCTTAAAGTTATCAATCCTAAATATATATTTTTGGATCCGTCCAGATTATCTTTTTAGAAGTGATATCATTGTCTCTCTCTCTCTCAAATCGTTCCCTACATGAAGTATGATTTAAGCTTACAACAATGTTTGAAAACCAATCTCGTGATCATCTGATACAACTTTGAGAAACTCCTTTCAAGGTTTTTAAGAGGCATAAAATCTATTTCTAACTATTATAGGCTATGTTTGATGCACCAAGAGATTACTTTTTTATATATTAAATGATCTTGGTTCATATTAAAAAAGATCTCAACTGTGATTCATGCTCGTGATACTTCTATTTTTTTTTTTAAAAACAACTTTATCTTAAGCAAGAATCACTACCTTTTGGTATTGTTTTTATCACTACTAATTTTGTTAACAAAGTTAATACTAGTAACAAATGTAAATTCTACAATTAAGACAATCGTTCAAATAATCATTCCGGAGACAACGCCATAACAAAGTGTTAATAAATTTGGATAATAATTCAATAATAAAGTCATATATTAAATATATAACATGCAAGGTCATGTTGCTAAGAAATGTTATCATTTATAATTTATTATTTTATCGATGTTTCAACCATCATTTTTGTCTTATTCTATGTATCCTACTGTACCACACCTACTTGAAGCTAATTTTACTTTTCAATCCTTTCAACCTTTATTAAACTAGATCAGTGATTTTGGAGCTTCTCATCATGCTTTGTCTGACTTACATAATTTGTCTCTTCATTCGTATTATGGTGGCTTAAATAATATCATGATAGGTGATAGTAAATATCTAAAAATAACTCAATGGTTTTACAAATCTTTCTTTTTCCTCAAAATCCTTTTTATTTTTGGATGTTCTTTATGTTCCTAATACTAAGAAGAACCTAATATCTATTGCTAAATTATATTCTTCTAATAATGTTTCTATTAAATTCTTATCCTCATTTGCTGTGAAGGATCTCAATACGAGGACACATCTTATTTGAGGGGCTAAATATTGGTGAAGCTTATAAGTGATCAACTATTGTACTATCTTCATCCAAATTTATCTTTGCTTTGGCCACTATAATCACTTAGGGCATTATTCTTTTAAGGTTCTAAATCATATTATTCGTGTTAATCATAGGTGCCATGCAAATCAATCACATGAGTGATGATACGTGTGATATATGCATTTTTATGCTTATTATATTATTTAATATTTTATCACTTTATATTGCTTGTTGCATAAATATATTGTGATGTCCATGGATCTGTACAATGGAAATCAGATTATGATAATGAAATTGATTCACCTTTAAACACATATCTTAAATAATCCCGATCATAGGTTACTCGAGAGGGACATCGAGATAACTGGACAGATTGGTGTACTATATACTCGTACAAGTGATGGAAGTAGTTAGTCTTATAGTTATTCATGTGGAGACACTAGTGATAGAACCCTAGAGGAATTCTATGTAGATTGATCTTTGAGGGGATCAACCCTTGGAACGCTATAGGGGTTCTACCCTCCTAGAAATTGATCAAATAGCTTCAATTATAGATGAATCTTATTCTCAAAGAGATAAAGGCTACATGCTTATATGGGACTCTAAACCCTAGCCCCAGGGGCTGCTTCCTAAGTGAGTTACCCATTTTACCCTCAATCCTAACCAACCAGCCCAATAAAAGAGGGTGGCGGCTAGGAAGCCCAAAGGTCAAAATATAAATCATAACCACTCTTCTTTATAGGATAGAGGTAGCTAGGTGGGGTTTATTACAATCTCACAAGGTTTTATTAGCTACTTCTTGGTTGAGTAGGACCCAACCCAACTAGGGTCCTATCAAGCCTGCCATCTCCAAATCAGCCTTGTCCTCAAGGCTAAGGTTCCATGAACTCAGGGAACCGGGTCTTCAGCTCCTCATATGATTCTCATGTGGCATCTTCAAGTGGTAAATTATTCCAATGCACTAGTACTTCAGTAGAGGGACGTTGGCGACGCATCACGATCCTGCGATCGAGGATGGCTTGTGGTTGGGCTTGAATATCTCTATCCTCAATGGTGTTTGGCAATTGGATCTGGGGTGACTCGTGTTCTCCTAACTTAGGCTTCAAGCATGACACATGGAAGACAAGGTGAATTTTGATATCCTTTTTGGAAGGTGGCAGCCCTTCGATGGAGTCCATGGAGATGTCAATCTACACTGAGTCTGGTATGGGTAGTAGTTGTAACTTCCTTGGACTCGTCACTATTTCACCCTTTTGCTGTTGACATATATCACATTGTGCCACATATTAAGAAATAATTTTTTTCATCATTCTCGAATAAAAATTTTGCTTCACTCTTTTATATGTTCTCAGAAATCCGGAGTGCCCTACTGAAGGTGTGGAGTGCATTTCGTGCAGGATGATTTTGATGTAAAGGGAGTCGGGTAGAAGCGCAATACAACCCTTGTAGCGTAGATCCCTCGAATCCCAAGTGTAGTGAGCTATTGCGCTTGGATCCTTCCCCAATTTTTTTATGATGTTGTTGATCTCTAGATCCTTCTTCCATTACTCCCTAATGTCCTCGAGGAAGCCAGTGGTAGGAAGTAAGATGGCTAAAATTTTAGCTTATTTAGGTAGCCGTGAGAGTGCATTTGCAACAATGTTTTCCTTTCCTTTTTTGTAAATAATTTCAAAATCAAATCCCAGAAGTTTGGTTACCCATTTTTGCTGCTTAGGGGATGATATCTTCTACTCCAAAAATTACTTGGCTTCTATAGTCAGTTTTAATTTAAAATCGCTGGCCGATTAGGTAGGGTCTCCACCTCATTACTAGGTGTATAACGGCGAGCATCTCCTTATCATATATTGATATTTTTTGAAGGGTGGGAGATAATGCCTTGCTGGTGTATGCGAGTGGTTAACCATCTTGCATGAGAACGACTCCAATTCCAACTCCAGATGCATCGGCCTCAATGATGAAAAGTCGGTTGAAATTTGGTAGCGCTAGCACCAGCGTTGTCATCATGGCTGCCTTAAGTTTGTCGAAGGCAGCGGAGGCTTTGTCCAACCATTGGAAGACATCTTTTTTTAGTAGAGAAATGAGGGGTGCACTGATCTTCCCATAGTCCTTCATAAATTTACGGTAGTAGCCCCTTAGTCCAAGGAACTCGCGTAGTAATTTCACATTTGTAGGTTTCGGCCAGCCTTGCATTGCTTCAATTTTTGTTGGGTCTACCGCCACTCCTTCTCATATTATGTGCCCAAGGTACTCTACCTTTTGCTGGAGAAAGCTGCACTTTGGCAACACAAATTTGTAAAGAAAGCTTCGAAAAATATCATTCATGAGACTTTGAAAGGTTGAAGGAGCATTAGTGAGTCCAAAAGGCATTACTAAGAATTTATAATGATCGTCATGTGTGTGAAATATAGTTTTTGGAATGTCGTCTTCACATACCCGAATTTGATGGTAACTGGATCGGAGGTCCAACTTCGTGAAGACTTGAGCTTCTTTCAACTAATCAAGAAGTTCATCCACCACTGGTATTGGGTACTTATCCTTAATTGTGATGTCATTTAAAGCTCGATAGTCGATGCACATCCGTCAAGTTTCGTCCTTCTTGCATATAAGTAGCACCGATGAGAAATAGGGGTTGTAACTTGGTCGAATCACCCCTATTTCAAGTATCTCCTTTACAATCTTTTCAATTTCATCTTTCTAAAGGTGACAATAACAGTACGATTGAGTGTTCGCTGGTGGCTTACCTAGAAAAATTGGAATCCGATGGTCATATTGCCGAGTAGGAGGAAGACCATGCGGCTCAGCAAAAATGTCGGTAAATTTAGCAAGCAATTGGGCGAGATTTTGATCTTTAATTTCTATTTTCTTCTCCTCTGGTTGCTGATGGAGATGCATAAAAAAATCATCATTTACCTTGTGTAAAACTTTCTCTATTCGTTGGGTTGAAACGGTGGTTACGTTGCTTCCGCCCTTCCCGCATAGGATGATCTATTTGCCTTTGCAGTAGAATTTCATAATTAATTTAGAAAAGTTTCAAGAGACATCACCTAGCGTTGCTAGCCATTCTATGCCAAGCATGGCCTTATAGTCATCAATTGGTAGAAGGAAAAAGTCGGTGATAATATCTTGGCCTTGCAATAATAGTTTCACCTATGGGCATCTTTGGTCGCACTTTAGGATTCTACCATTAGCGACATTTATGTCGAACTTGTTGTAACATTCGATGTGGAGCGCCATCCAAGCTGCAACCTTAATGTTTAGGAAGTTATTAGTACTGCCCGTGTCGATCGATTGTTGTTTGAGAAGGCCTCTAACTTTCATCGTTTGCGTGTTTGAATAGTTGGCTAGTGTATGTACTATAAAGTCAGTCGGTTGTGGCTCTTCTTTCGTATCTTCTTTTTAATGTTTAAGGCTCTTTTTTAGATGTTTAATGACCTCTTCTTCTACTAGTTCAATCATAAGAAGTCTCACTTTTTTACATCGATGCTCGTGGCTCCACGGCTCGTCACAATGCCAACATAACCCCTTCACAGATCGCTCCCGAAGCTCTTCTCTTGTCAACCTTTTTGGTGCAGGGGCTCAATTGATAGTAGGGAGGGCTAAGGGTTTCAGTATTGCTAGTCGAGGAGCGACTTTAGTCCTCCGGGCTTCATGGTTCAATCGCTCCTCTTGAAGTCGTGCGAAAGAGTTAGTTGTCATAAGTATGTACGGTTGTCGTGCTTTAACTTCTTCCAGGATCTCCGACTTCAAGCCCTTAATAAAGGTCCCTAATAGTTATTTTTTAGACCAATCACGAGTTTAATTAGATAACCTTTTAAACCTGGTTTGGTACTCCTGAATGGTGGAGGTTTGTTAGATCTTTGCTAGTTGTCCGTTAATGTTCTCGTAATCGGTTGGTCCGAAGCGGATCAGCAGTCCTTCTTTGAATTGTCGCCATAAGAGGACTCCATGAGTGTATTCAAACTAGTCAAACCACTGTATGACATTCCCTTCAATATTTATACCAGTAATTTTCACCATAGATGCGTCCGCGGTTTTGTGATATCAAAAATATCGCTCCACGCGTGAGATCCAACCAATCGGGTCTCCTTCTTCCTATCTAGGGAAGTCCACCCTCATGCATGGATAGTAGGAATAAGTCATAGAGCCTCCCCTCTATTGGAATTCATCTCTTTAGTCAGAGATCTCTCCTTGATGTGATTTCTTTGAGTTTGGTGGTCGGCCCAAACTAAGTTCGGTAAAGAGGGTCCGAATCTTATCTTTCATTCGTGTCTCGAAGGCTTCGAATTTAGCATTGATTGCATCCTCAGATGTTATAGTATATGCTTTCAAATTTGTAATGTTAAGATCCCTCTTTTGTTATTGGGTTAAAAGCATGTATCGGTTGAGAGATGTGGTGGTCGAAAGGGTTGGTGGATTGGTGGATATGGGCTACGGTTGAGGCTTGTTTTGTGATTATTTTGGGTGCAGTTTGAGGGTGTGGTTTGGTAGAGTTTAAGGGCTATGATAGTAGTGGATAAAGGTTAGGGAAAAAAGTTTTAGATATGTGGTAGATGGCAACAAAGGTTAGATAGAAATCAATGGAAGTTGCTGCAGATAGGTATTGTCATGTAAGAGCAGAATTATCGTCAAAGAAACATCGATTTCTCGATAAAATTTCCAACAAAAACAAAGAGATTTGAGGAGAAAATTTGACAGCAAATTCTTGGTTTAGATAAAAACAATAATGATAAATTTAATAAAGAAAATTTTGATAGTATAACAGCAAAGAAATTGGTGTAAGTTGCGATAGCAGAATTCTTGTCAAAAAATTCCAATGGTTTACGATGAAAATTTACAACAACACAAAAACATTGTTTTAGATGAATTCCTCAATAAATCAAACTTAGATAAAAGCCAAGATGATATATGAAGTGTTTAAAAAAATTTGTCCAAAAAGGATATCAAATAGATTGGTTAAAGGCAATAATATACGGTCGAAATTTTCTACAGCAATCCTTCGTTTGCAAAGATGATAACTTTTATGATGAAAGGAATTCGCAACATGGGATAGCTAAAAAGACTTTTTCTTGGTATTTTGAATGGAAAATTGTAGCAGCAAAAGGTATTGGTGATAAGAGAATACTAGATCTCTGATGTAATTAGAGGTGACGATAGTAGATTTGATCTACAACAGAAGATGACAGTGGAGATGACGACGTCAAGAGCAATTGTAGGAATTGCTTGGCTAGTTGTAGGTGGCAGGGATGGTAGCAAAAGCAGTAAGATCGCTGCTCTAATACCAGATGATAAAACCCCAAAGGAATTCTATGTAGATTGATTTTTGAGGGGGATCAACCCTTGGAACACTATAAGGGTTCTACCCTCCTAGAAATCGATCAAATAGCTTCAATTGTAGATGAATCTTATTCTCAAAGAGATAAAGGCTACGTGCTTATATGGGACTCTAAACCATAGCCCTAGGGGCTGCTTCCTAAGTGAGTTACCCCTTTTGCTCTCAATCCTAACCAACCAGCTCAGTAAAAGGGGGCGGTGGCTAGGAAGCCCAAAGACCCAAATATAATCCCTAATTACTCCTTTTTATATGATAGAGGCAGCTATGTGGGGTTTATTACAATCTCACAGGGTTTTATTAGCTGCTTCTTGGTTGAGTAGGACCTAACCCTACTAGGGTCATATCAACTAGGGATACAATGCAAGTGCTTATTGGAGAATGAGTTTACTGATTGATTTGCTCACGAAATGTTGGATGATTGATAATGCATTATTGTCAGATAGTGATTCCGTAGTCCCAGTGGTGTATCTGATCCTTAGACTTGAGACACCAAGGATGTCATGTATGAGTACTCCACTCTTTGATATCGACTTATAGGTCTGTAAATTTCAGATCTAACATAATCGGTTATCGGGAGTGGTAGCCAACCTTACGAGGGCTATTGAGTATCGATAGAGGATCATTCACTTTCGGTGTTATGAGAGGAATATCTCATGTGTTCTTGCTCAGACAAGTCCACAGCCAAGGTCGTTCAGATTGAGAGAGAGAGTTCTCTGTAAGAATCCAATTAGAGTGAGACTTGAGTAAAAACTGTATGGGTCCGACAGCACCATACCTGGTATACGGTCTCTAGGATATTAAATGGATGATGGATTATATGTATATAGTAACTAAGGACGGACATGTCTAATAGATTAGATTCCCTTATATTGTCTAGAGACTATGGTGTAGTGGCTTAGTACGTTCATAGTGTTGGGAAATCATAGGGGGGGCGACATCATATGCGCAGCGGAAGAACAAGAAAACAAAAATCCTCGATTCCCAAAAAGATGTTCATCGTCGTGCGAAGATTGGTGCGCAAAATCCGCAAAAACACAAAACTACGTATAGAGATTGTGTTACCTAGGGAGATCGTATATCCCTGTTTCCTTGCAGATCCTTAGGAGAGGGTGAAGGAGGTCAAGCGTCCTCCTCTCTAGCGGTGATCCACACAGCAGGGTTGCGACGACGCTCCTCAAAACTCCAGGCCTACTCTGAGGGGGAGAGGGAGAGGAGAATAGGAAGGGCAAGCAAAGACTCTAGCCTATGAGGCTGTGAATCCCTCCTATTTATAGAGATCCCGTGTCAAAACCCTAATGGGTCCTTTCCCTAGTGGGTATTGGATCTGCATCCAATAAGACAAGGGCTCCGTCGGATATCTCATATCCGAACCTCTACTCATCGCAATGCCTACCATATGTGTGTGACCCTCTAGGCCCAATATCGAGCTGGCCGTGAGTCATACCTGTCAGAACTCCTTCTAACTCAGTGAATTATTATCTCTGTAATAATTCACTCGACTCATCGACTACGGAAGTACTAGGCCACTACGCCGTAGTCCCCAGACGATACAGGGGAATCCAATCCATTGGACCTGTCTGTCCTCAGTTACCATGTACCTATAGTCCCTCATCCATCTAATATCCCAGAGACCGTATATCGAGCATGGTGCTGTCAGACCCATACGGTTTCTACTCGAGTCTCGCTCTAATCGAATTCTCCCGGAGAACTCTTTCTCTCTCAACCCGAATGACCCTGGCCAGGGATTTGTCTGAGCAAGAACACATGGGATATTCCTCTCATGATACCGAGAGTGGATGATCCTCTATCGACACTCAATAGCCCTCGTAAGGTCGACTACCACTCCCAATGACCAGCTGTACTAGATCTGGGAACAGCCAAACCTATAAGTCTGGTATCAAAGAGTGGAGCACTCATACAGGACATCCTTGGTGTCTTAAGTCTAAGAACCAGATACACCACTAGGACTACGGAATCGTTGTTTGACAATAAGGCATCATCAACCATCCAGCATTCCGTAAGCGGATCAATCAGTGAACTCATTCTCCAATGAGCACCTGTACTGTATCCCTAGTGTCCCTACACGAGCAGCTATGAGACCAGCTGCATCCATCATATGGACGGGTATACAGCACACCAGTCTATCCGGTTATCACGATGTCCCTCTCGAGTAACCTATGACCGGGATTATTTAGGATATGTGTTTAAAGGTGAATCGATCTCATTATCGTGATCTCATCACGATCCGATTCCCATTGCACAAATCCAAGGACATCACAATATATATGCATTTATGCAATAGTTATAAAATGATATACGCCAAAATATAATAAGCAAAAAGATTCTGTATCAAGTCACACGTGCCATCACTCACGTGATTGGCTTGCTGGGCACTTATGACTAGCAATCTCCCACTTGACCTAAAGCCAATCACCTATGTGTCTGATCCCCATCAGACCCCTGTGACGCTCAAAGACAATCTGAGACAATGGCTTTGTTAGTGGATCTGCAATGTTATCTTCGGATGGAACTCTTTCCACTGCTACATCTCCTCGGGTCACGATCTCTCTGATAAGGTGGAACCTCCTCAGAACATGCTTAGATTTCTGATGAGACCTAGGTTCCTTCGCTTGAGCAATTGCCCCGTTGTTGTCGCAATATAGGGAGATCGGCTCCTCACTATCCGGCACGACTCCCAAATCTGTGATGAACTTCTTCAACCAGACTCCCTCCTTTGCTGCATCTGATGCAGCAATGTACTCCGCCTCTGTGGTCGAGTCAGCAGTGGTATCTTGCTTGGAACTCTTCCAGCACACTGCTCCTCCATTCAAGGTGTACACATACCCTGAATTCGACTTGCTATCATCGACATCAGACTGAAAACTTGAGTCAGTGTAGCCTTCAACCTTAAGGCTATTACCTCCATATACTAGTAAAAGATCCTTAGTCCTTCTCAAGTACTTAAGGATACACTTTACTGCTTTCCAGTGCTCCAAGCCTGGATCCGCCTGATACCTGCTCGTGACACTCAGAGCATGCGCTATATCAGGCCTAGTACATAGCATGGCATACATGATAGACCCTATTGCTGAGGCATAAGGTATTATATCCATGTTCGCCCTTTCTTCTGGAGTCTTTGGGGACATACTCGTAGAAAGCGATATCCCATGTCTCATCGGTATGAGACCTCTTTTGGAATTTTCCATGCCAAACCTTTTGACAATAGTTTCTATGTACCTGGACTGGGACAAGCCAAGCATCCTTTTGGATCTATCTCTATAGATTCTAATCCCCAAGATATAAGATGCTTCTCCTAAGTCCTTCATGGAGAAGTGTCTAGATAACCAAGCCTTTATTGTGGATAGCATTCCTATGTCATTCCCAATGATGAGGATGTCATCCACATATAACACCAAAAAGCTAATAGCGCTCCCACTTACCTTTCTGTATACACAAGGCTCATCTTCGTTCTTAACGAAGTCATAAGATCTGATTGCCTCATCAAATCTTATGTTCCAACTTCGGGAAGCTTGCTTTAGTCCATAAATGGATCTAAGCAACCTACACACCTTATCTGGGCAGTTCTTGGATACGAATCCCTCAGGTTGCATCATATACACCTCCTCCTCCAGGTTCCCGTTGAGGAATGCGGTTTTCACATCCATCTGCCAGATCTCATAATCATAGTGTGCTGCAATAGCCAATAGAATTCTGATGGATTTTAGCATTGCTACGGGTGAGAAAGTTTCGTCGTAGTCAACACCTTGCCTTTGACGATACCCCTTAGCCACTAGCCTTGCTTTATAGGTCTCTACCTTTCCATCTACTCCGATCTTTTTCTTAAAGATCCACTTGCAACCGATGGGTACAATACCTTCGGGTGCATCAACTAGGTTCCAAACCTTATTGGAGTACATAGAATCCATCTCAGAATTCATGGCTTCTTTCTACTTCCCGGAGTCTATACTCATAATAGCCTCCTCGTAGGTCTGAGGATCAATATCCTCTACATCCTCTGCTCTAATATGTCCCACATATCTCTCAGGAGGATGGGATACTCTATCAGACCTGCGTAAAGTTGAAACTTGTGTATTAGATACCTGAACAGACTCGGGCTGTAGAGTGGTGCTTGAGCTTGGTTCTCCAACCTCGCTCAATTCTATCATTCTCCCACTGTCTCCGTCAAGAATGTGTTCCTTCTCAAGGAACACTGCTCTCTTAGCTACAAAGACCTTTTGGTCCTCGAGATGATAGAAGTAATACCCATAAGTTTCCTTGGGGTATCCCACAAATTTACATCGCCCTGTCCTTGATTCTAACTTATCGGGGTTGTGTCTTTTAACATGGGCAGAGCAGCCCCAAATCTTAACTACATTAAGATCAGGCTTCTTCCCTTTCCATATCTCATATGGTGTAGACACCACCGACTTAGTTGGAACTCTGTTCAGAAGGTAAGCTGCGGTTTCTAGGGCATATCCCCAGAATGAGATGGGTAGGTCAGCGAAACTCATCATGGACCGTACCATATCTAATAATGTACGATTTCTCCTTTCAGAGACACCATTGAGCTGAGGTGTATAAGGAGGTGTCCATTGGGATAATATCCCATGGTCATTGAGGAAGTGAGTAAACTCTGTACTTAAGTACTCACCTCCTCGATCTGATCGAAGAGTTTTGATACTCTTTCCAGTCTGGTTCTCCACCTCATTCTTATACTCTCTGAATTTCTCAAAGGCCTCGGACTTGTACTTCATTAAGTACACATATCCATACCTTGAGAAATCATCAGTAAATGTAATGAAGTAGGAGTAACCTCCAATGGCATGAGTTGACATGGGTCCACATACATCACTATGTATGAGTTCCAACAACTCAGTGGCTCTCTCTCTCCAGTTCCACTAAATGGAGAGTTGGTCAGTTTTCCACGAATGCAAGGCTCACAAGTTGCATATGACACATAGTCGAATGGATCTAGATATCCATCATTTAGCAACTTTTGAATCCTTCTTTCATGGATGTGACCTAGCCTACAATGCCACAGGTATGCACTGTTCAACTCATCTCGTTTCCTTTTGGACACATTTATATTCATGATATGTGGAGTGGTGTCTAACATAAATAAACCATTATGCAATGTTCCTTTCGTGATGATCTTATCATCTAATAATATCGAACAACCATTGTTCTAAAAAACAAATTTATATCCACTAACTGTTAAACATGAAATGGAGATAATGTTTTTGATAATAGAAGGAACAAAATAACATGCATCTAATGCAATAAAAGCTCCACTAGGCAGATGTAGGGCGACCTCGCCAACAGCTAATACAGCAACTTTTGCTCCATTACCCATCTTGAGGTCCATCTCGCCTCTCTCTAGTCTCCTAGGCCTTGCCAGAACCTGCAACGAATTACATATATGATAAGCACTACCGGTATCTAATACCCATGTGTTATCATAAGAGTCTGACAAATGGAGACTGATCATGAATGTACCTGAAGCTTCATCAAGCTTTTGTTTCGTCCTTTCTGCAAGGTACTCTTTGCAGTTTCTCTTCCAGTGCCCATCTTTACCACAGTGGAAGCACTGGCCTTTGTCCTTTGTTGGGTCTTTCTTAGCAACCTTTGTTTTACCTTGTTTGCCCTTGCCCTTTCCCTTCTTAAGGGACCTTTCTGCTTTCCTTTTCTTTCTGGTCTCACCAGTGTAGAGAACTGGCTTCTCTTTCTTAATAGTACTCTCTGCCTCCCTCAACATATTGAGGAGCTCTGGGAGAGTCACCTCAAGCTTGTTCATATTAAAGTTCATTATGAACTGTGAAAAGGAATCTGGTAGGGACTGAAGCACAATGTCCACACACAAGTTATCCTCTAGGACCATTCCTAGACCTGTGAGTTTCTCTATCCACTCAATCATCTTTAGGACATGGTTCTGAACCGGTGTCCCCTCAGTCATCCTAGCGCGGAAAAGGCTCTTGGATATCTCATATCGTTGAGTCCTTCCCTGTTCCTCAAACAATTTACGGACATGTAGGAGAATGGATCTGGCATCCATCTTTTCATGTTGTCTCTGTAACTCTGGAGTCATAGAGCCCAACATATAGCACTGAGCAAGAGTGGAGTCATCAATGTACTTCACGTAGCGAGCGATCTCATCCTCGCTTGCCCCTTCTTCGGGCGTAGGCATCATTGTATCAAGGACGTACACGATTTTCTCCGCTGTGAGAACAATTCTCAAGTTACGGAGCCAATCCGTATAATTTGGACCAGTGAGGCGGTTGACATCAAGTATGCCACGTAAGGGATTTGAAAGCGACATTTTCTGAAAATAAAGATGTAGCAAAAATGAATAACATGCAGATTTTGCAAGAAATGAACTATCAAGATATGGACTTCTATCTTAATATGCTCCCACTATTTTACTAACGAGTCACGCGACACCCTCAGCACGTGAAACGGAAGTCTCCGGCAGACTTCTAGTGGGGATCAGGATCCAATCAGCGTCTTAGTGTAACCTCGAGGGACTCGACCAATCACACTAAGCCTAAAAGGTAGACAACTCTTGCCGATCACAACTCCTTGTGATTCCCGTCCTATTCGGCCTCCGAATCACCATGGCCTCGAGGGACTCGACCAACCATGATGCTCGGTTAAGTCAACACCTTCGTTACAAGATGAGTCTGATTTGATGATATACCCTCGAGGGACTCGACCAAGCATATCATGCCCTCAGGTCACCGGTGACATCTCTATGTCGTAAGCAAGATAGCGAATCGCGATATAGGTGAGTCTCGAGGGACTCGACCAACTCAACCTACACCGGGATTCGGTTCCTACTCATAACGATGGAAGGCCACGTGGGTCAATCTAATTGCCTCACGTTTACCGACTTAATATTATCGAGAGATGTTTCTATGATTTGGTCTCCTAATATGACATGTCACACATATGCATATTTAATATATATCTACATCGCATGCAAATATATATACATATCTAGTATGTGTATAAGCAATCACACCAGATGATCATGGACCACAACCTAATATGATTAGGCCCGAGCCAGTAGGCCTAATCACTCACATCAAGATCTATGTGTGCAACGGTGCATCTCCATGCCTTGTGATCGTCCATCTCGTCCTCGTCGGTTCCGTCGACATCTTGATGCATCTCCATGCATCACGATCGTCCGTCTCGTGGGTCCCGCTATGGCATCCACACTCCCGCTGCGCCTCCTCATGTGATTACAACTTAATCATAGGCACGCAGGCCCGACAATAAACGAGAAATATAATGGAGGTTCGCAGACCTCAATAATAATAATCACAAGTACACACATCACACGGTCCATGATCATCCGTCCACTCATCATACATCACATGTATAAATAATCATCATCATGTAGAACTACTAGATAATAATAAAAATAATAATCAACTAAACCTTTTAATTAATTAATATTTTCTGAAATCAGGGATATATAGGGAATTTCTCAATTCCTAAGGGTATTTTCGTAATTTGGACAAAAGACAGAAACTGGAATTTCTCAAATTCCGAGGGGGCAAAACTGTCTTTTTGCCCAGAAAACCCTAATACCCTTTGCCCTTTTTGCTGCTGCCGCCGCCGCCACCCTGCCGGCGGCGGCCTGTGCGGCGGGGCGAGGGCACTGCCCTCGCCTGCAGGCGGCATGCCCGCTGGGGTCGCTGCCGCTGCAGGTGGGCGCCCCCGCGGGCGCCGCCGCCTCCGCGGGCGGTTCTGCCCGCGAGTCAGTGCCCGCAGGTGGTGCTGTCTCGCTGGCGGTCGCCCCTGTGGGGTTTTTGCCCGTGGGAGCAGCGGCCACAGGCGCCGCTGCCCTGCGGTGCCTCAGCCCGCGCTGCTGCCCCGCGGCGCCTCTGCCCGCGGGCTCAATGGCCGCAGGCGCTTCTACCGAGCGGGCTGCCAGCCCCGCCGGCCGCAAGCCTGCTGCAAGCAGACCGCCGGCCGGCTGCTGCAGGCATAGCGCTTGCGCATGCGCCGGCTGCTGCAGGCATAGCGCTTGCGCATGCGCCGGCGCTGTGCTGCCTGGCTGCGGCTGCGGCTGGCTGCAAGCATGCAGATCGAGGGTAGCAACTGTTGCTGCCCTTCCT
Organism: Musa acuminata AAA Group; assembly: GCF_036884655.1. NCBI lineage: Eukaryota > Viridiplantae > Streptophyta > Magnoliopsida > Zingiberales > Musaceae > Musa > Musa acuminata. The sequence goes on from NW_027020324.1 coordinate 625,541, forward strand.
TGCTTTTGCGTCAACGATTTTGACGTCAATATTCTTCCTAAACACAACACACGCAGTTCAAAAAACCAATCATTCGCACGAACAACCTGGCTCTGATACCACTGTTGGGAAATCATAGGGGGGGCGACATCATATGCGCAGCGGAAGAACAAGAAAACAAAAATCCCCGATTCCCAAAAAGATGTTCATCGTCGTGCGAAGATTGGTGCGCAAAATCCGCAAAAACACAAAACTGCGTATAGAGATTGTGTTACCTAGGGAGATCGTATATCCCTGTTTCCTTGCAGATCCTTAGGAGAGGGTGAAGGAGGTCAAGCGTCCTCCTCTCTAGCGGTGATCCACACAGCAGGGTTGCGACGACGCTCCTCAAAACTCCAGGCCTACTCTGAGGGGGAGAGGGAGAGGAGAATAGGAAGGGCAAGCAAAGACTCTAGCCTATGAGGCTGTGAATCCCTCCTATTTATAGAGATCCCGTGTCAAAACCCTAATGGGTCCTTTCCCTAGTGGGTATTGGATCTGCATCCAATAAGACAAGGGCTCCGTCGGATATCTCATATCCGAACCTCTACTCATCGCAATGCCTACCATATGTGTGTGACCCTCTAGGCCCAATATCGAGCTGGCCGTGAGTCATACCTGTCAGAACTCCTTCTAACTCAGTGAATTATTATCTCTGTAATAATTCACTCGACTCATCGACTACGGAAGTACTAGGCCACTACGCCGTAGTCCCCAGACGATACAGGGGAATCCAATCCATTGGACCTGTCTGTCCTCAGTTACCATGTACCTATAGTCCCTCATCCATCTAATATCCCAGAGACCGTATATCGAGCATGGTGCTGTCAGACCCATACGGTTTCTACTCGAGTCTCGCTCTAATCGGATTCTCCCGGAGAACTCTTTCTCTCTCAACCCGAATGACCCTGGCCAGGGATTTGTCTGAGCAAGAACACATGGGATATTCCTCTCATGATACCGAGAGTGGATGATCCTCTATCGACACTCAATAGCCCTCGTAAGGTCGACTACCACTCCCAATGACCAGCTGTACTAGATCTGGGAACAGCCAAACCTATAAGTCTGGTATCAAAGAGTGGAGCACTCATACAGGACATCCTTGGTGTCTCAAGTCTAAGAACCAGATACACCACTAGGACTACGGAATCGTTGTCTGACAATAAGGCATCATCAACCATCCAGCATTCCGTAAGCGGATCAATCAGTGAACTCATTCTCCAATGAGCACCTGTACTGTATCCCTAGTGTCCCTACACGAGTAGCTATGAGACCAGCTGCATCCATCATATGGACGGGTATACAGCACACCAGTCTATCCGGTTATCACGATGTCCCTCTCGAGTAACCTATGACCGGGATTATTTAGGATATGTGTTTAAAGGTGAATCGATCTCATTATCGTGATCTCATCACGATCCGATTCCCATTGCACAAATCCAAGGACATCACAATATATATGCATTTATGCAATAGTTATAAAGTGATATACGCCAAAATATAATAAGCAAAAAGATTCTGTATCAAGTCACACGTGCCATCACTCACGTGATTGGCTTGCTGGGCACTTATGACTAGCACATAGTCTATGAGTCGAGTGAATTATTATGAAGATAATAATTCACTAAGCTAAAAGGAGTTCTAATAGGTATGACTCATGGCTAGCTCGATATTGGGCCTAGAGGCTCACATACATATGACATGCGTTATGACGAGTAGAGGTTCGGATATGAGATATATGTTGGAGCCCCTATCTTATTGGATATCCAATAAGCTCTTGAATTATTGGATCCTATGGATGAGTTCTAGTAAGAGCCAATGAAAGATTATTGGATAGAGATCTACTAATCTATGAAGCTTGGATAGTTGGATGGAGATTTAATTCCCAATGGGGTAGGATCCATTAGGGTTAAGTTGATATGGGACCTCTATAAATATGAGGGAACCAAACACCCATAGACTAAAGGTTTCTTGGTTGCCACCTCCTATTCTTCTCTCCCATTCTTCTCCTCAGATAGCAAGTGTGGAGATTTGGTTAACGATTCGAGGAGCATCGCCGTAGCCCTACTGTGTGGATCACCGCTCGAGAGGAGGACGCTTGACCTCCTTCATCCTCTCCTATAAGTTTGAGGGACTACAGGGATATACAATCTCCTTAGGTAACACAAGTATCTCATGCGTGGTTTTTAGTTTCATAAATTTTGCGCACCAATCTTCGTACGACGGCAAACACATTTCTTAAAAATTTAAGGATTTTTTTTTCTTCCACTATGCATGTGATGTCGCCCCTAGAATTTCCTATAGTGGTATAAGTCCTAGGTTGTTTGTTTGAAAGATTGGTTTTGAACTACATGTGTTATATTTTAGAAAAGTTTTTGACGACAAAATCGTTGACATAAAAGGTGGGAGAGGGCAACAACTGTTGTTGCCTTTACAGGTTGGCCAAAGGCTGCTTATAGCCTTGGCCAAGAACTCCCAAGGGAGGTCTCGGCCACCTGTGCACAAGCACTACACCTGCGTGCAAGGGTAGCGCCTGCAAGCGCCGGGCCCTCGGGCAAGCCCCCTTGCGGGCAACGCTCGCCTGTAGGGGTGGCACTCGCAAGGGGCAATCGCCACCCGCGAGCAGCCTATGAGAGAGGCACCTATGGGGATGGCATCCGCAAGGGTGCCAGCTTGAGCGGTGGCATCACCCGTAGGCACACCACCCGCGGGCAGAGGTAGCAGCCCCTCCCCCTATAGTGGCCACCATCGACATGACAGTGGCAGCCACAATATAGTCGGGGAGAAGAGAAGGGATTATGGTTTTCTAGGCAAAAGACAGTTTTTCCCCTCAGAATTTTAGAAATTTGAAGTTCTATCTAGATTACTAAAATGCTCTTCATAATTCAAAATTTTTCTTGCATGTTCCTAATTTCAAAATATATTAGTTAATTAAAATATTTAATTAATTAATTATGATATGTACATATGATGTATAATATGAACGGATGATCATAGATCGTGTGATGTGTGTACATGTGATGTGATTATTATTATTATGGCCTACGAGCCTCCAATTTTATTTTTCGTTTATTGTCGGGTCTGTATGCCTATGATTAAGTTATAATCACACGAGGATATGTAGTGGGAGCATGGAAGTGATAGCAGGACCCATGAGGTCGAGACGAACGATCGCGATGCATGGAGATGTGTTGAGATACCGATAGAACCGACGAGGACGAAATGGACGATCATAAAGCACAAAGATGCACCGCTACACACATAGATCTTAATATGAGTGATTAGGTCGAGACGAACGATCGCGATGCATGGAGATGTGTTGAGATAACGATAGAACCGACGAGGACGAGATGGACGATCATAAAGCACAGAGATGCACCGCTACACACATAGATCTTAATATGAGTGATTAGGCCCACTAGTTGGCGCCTGATCACATTAGGCTGTGGTCCATGATCATTTGGTGTGATTGCTCATGTGATGTGTGATTGCTTGTACACCTACTAGATATGTATATATATTTATATGTAATGTAGATATATATTAAATATATATGTGTGTAAAGCAAAGGTTGCTAAGAAGGATTCGATAAAGGACAAAGGCCTATGCTTCCACTACGATAAAGATGGGCATTGGAAGAGGAACTATAAAGAGTACCTTGTAGAGAGGGCAAAACAGAAGCTTAGAGAAGTTTCAGGTATATTCATGATCAATCTCTATTTGGTAGACTCTTATGATAACACATGGGTATTGGATACCGGTAGTGCTTATCATATTTATAATTTATTTCAAGTTCAAGACTTAGGAGACTCGTGAGAGGTGAGATAAACATCAAGATGGGTAATAAAGCAAAAGTTGCTATAGTAGCTATTGGCAAGGTCACCCTACATCTGCCTAGTGGAGCTATTATTGTATTTGATACATGCTATTTTGTTCCTTCTATTATCAAAAATATTATTTATATTTCATGTTTGACAATTAGTGGATATAAATTAGTTTTTTAAAATAATGGTTGTTCAATATTATTAGATAATGAGATCATCACGAGAGGAACATTGCATAATAGTTTGTTTATGCTAGACATTGCTCCACATATCATGAATATAAGTGTGTTCAAGAGGAAACAAGATGAGGTGAATAGTGCATATATGTGACATTGTAGGCTAGGTCACATCCATGAGGGAATGATTCAAAAGTTGCTAAAGGATAGATATCTAGATCCATTCGATTATGAATTATATGCAATTTGCAAGCCTTTCTTCATGGAAAACTGACCAACTCTCCTTTTAGTGGAACTTGAGAGAGAGCCACTGAGCTGTTGGAACTTATATATAATGATATATGTAGACTCATGTCAACTCATATCACAAGTGGTTACTCCTACTTTATTTTTCAAGATATGGACATGTGTACTTGATGAAGTACAAGTTTGAGGCCTTTGAGAAATTCAAAGAATATAAGAATGAAGTGGAGAACTAAATTGGAAAGAGTATCATGACTCTTCGATTAGACCGAGGAGATGAGTATTTGAGTACAGAGTTCACTCAATTCCTAAAGAACCATGAGATTCTATCCCAATGGAAACCTCCTTATATACCCTATCTAAATGGTATCTGAAAGGAGGAATCGTACAATGTTAGACATGGTGCGATCCATGATGAGCTTCATCGACTTATCCATCTCATTATGGGGATACACTTTAGAGTACATAGCTTATCTTCTGAACAAAGTTTCAACTAAGTCAGTAGTGTCTACACTATTAAATCTTAGATTTTTGATGATGAAATCAATTAATAATGTTATGATCTAATTTGCATTTTGAGTGACATAGGACTAACTTCGATCAGGAGAGGCAAATTGATTAAAGCAAGAGGAATCAGATGTTGGGCCGGAGTTGAACATGTCAGAAGATTAGACGTTGGGCCAGAGGATCAGTCGATGTGTCGGCAGAAGGCTTCGTGCTGTGAATTCGAGCATCGGACCGAAGGATCAAATATTACGCCAAAGAGATCAGAAGTTGTGGGTGTCAACATATTGGGCAATACACCCAAGGAAAGGACGATGCACTAAAGGATCAGACAAAGCACTAGAAGAACCAATGATATGCCGGACAATAGATGATTCATGCTTTGTAATAATTTATCTAGATCAAGTTAGATTAGGTTATAATTGGGTTAGTTTAGAATGTAATTCAATGACGTATGAATTTTCCAGAGGCATAAGAATCATTTCGGAACATATCAATTGCATATGAAATGTTTCGGAGCGTATCAACGACATATGAACCATTTCGGAGCATATCAAAGAACAATTACGAAACAGAAGCATAAATGTTATATTTGATGTTGCATTCATTTCATTCTAAAGCACATACAGAAACATATAACCAAAGCTCCGGATATCATATCAAATACATAGATTGTGAAGTGGGATCATAACATAATATAGCTCAATTTTCGAGACACGATCTCCAAGACTATGTCAAGCGATAGTACCGCCAGATTGGGCGGTGGTACCATCCAATGTCAATGCTACAAGTGGTAGTACATCCCAACACAAGCGGTGGTACCGCCAGTACCCCAAAAACTGGGGATGAGACGCTTTTAGGCTCTAAGTTTGAATCCATTTGGGGCCTATAAATACCCCTCTCATCTTTGCTCAGATAACACAAGAACTGAAAAAAAAAAAAAAAATATTTTGTTTTAATCTTATGAGAGTTCTCCTCCTCTAATCTAAGTGTTAATTTCTGTTTAAGAGAAGAGTAAGTAGGGGTGTAAAGGTTCTCTCCTGAGCTTGTCAAAAAGAGAATAGAGTTGTAATGGTACTTGGTTTTTACATATTGAAGGAAGACCGTTAGTGAATGTCGGTGGCCTCGACAAAAGAGGAATCGGGAATCGACGTAGGTCACGATGACCAAACCATTATAAACTCAGTTTGTATTTTTATTATTGTCATTTACTTATTTTGCAACTGCTTTACTTTTTCATTACTTTAGCTGCATACTCTTACGAACATTTTTAAAGTTAAACATATCGAAATAATTTTTATCGTACGAAAATTTCTGACTTAACATAATTTTTACATACACACTAATTTACCCCCCTCTTAGTGCCGACTTAATCGTAACAGTTGATATCAGAGCCACGTTTTTCTCATTTAGTTTAATACAAAAAAGAAATGACTCTTTTTGACTTTCAAGAGCATTACTCTATCATTCGTCCTCCTATATTCAATAGGACATACTACACTTATTAGAAAACTCGGTTGAGAGTTTTCTTGCTTTTATTGAACCTCAATTTATGGAATGTCATTAAAAATAGATTTCAAAAGTCTTCTTTTCTAATGAACGATTAGAATGATTTGGAGAAGAAGACTTTCTCTTTGAATGTCAAAACTATGAATGCTTTATTTTGTGCTTTGAATAAAAATAAATTCAATCGAGTTTATATTTACGAAACAACTTATGAGATTTGACACACTCTTGAAATCACATATGAATGCACTAGTGGAGTTAAAGATTCAAAGATTAATGTTTTGATGCATGATTTTGAATTGTTTAATATGAAATCAAGCGAAACCATTGGAGACATATACACCCGTTTTATGGATGTCATCAATGGTTTAAAAGCTCTTGACAAATAATTTTAATCTTGAACTTATTAATAAAGTTTTACGATCTCTTTCTAAAAATTGAGATTCAAAAGTAACTGTAATACAAGAAGCAAAAGACTTAAATAAGTTTCTACTTGAAGAACTTATCGGGTCTTTAATGACCTATGAAATGAGTTGTATGACACAAAATGAACATGAGAACTACCTTCCAAAGAACATGAAGGATTTGACACTTAGAACTCAAGAAGACCACTCGAGCGAAAGCTTAAGTAATGATAACTTTGAACTCTTAACAATAAAGCTTAAAAAGTTCATTAAATAATAATCAAAGAATAAAAACAAACTTAAAAAGAACACAACTACTTGCTATGAACGTAAAAAATCGGGGCACTCGAAAGATGAGTATATAAAACTAAAAAAAAAGTTACCAAAGAAGAAGAAAGCACTCAAGGACGAATCTAAGCGCATTCGAAGATGAGGAGCAAATCAATAAAGACGAGGTGACATTTCACAATGAGATATGTAACTCACCCGAAATGTATTTACTTTACTTTGAAATTATTTAGTGCTTTCATGCTTCGATGAATTAGTCTTAAATATATATATATATATATATATATATATATATATATATATATTATCATGATAATTACATGTTTTATAATAAAGGAATAAAAATATTAAAATTAAATGTAATGCTTGTACACCAAATAAGATTAATTCTATATATGTTTTAAGAAGCAATAATGTATATCTTGATGATTTTCATATTACGTTTTGATTATAAATGATGATGCATGGCTTTTGTATGGAAAACTAAGCATGAAGAGTTAGATTCACTTAATCATTTTGATTGAAAATACTTTATGATTAATAAAATCATGTTTGATTATTTAATTATGCATGATGATTTGAAGTAATAATGATTTGTATGCTTTATTGATCTTGATGATTTCTATGATGAGATTTTCTCTTTCGATTTTAAATGATGATACATATTTTGATATGGTGTAAAAAAGTTAGACTTTCTTATATGAAATCAAATAACTTAAATTGAAACATAAATTGGAGAATGCATGTTTCTTAAAAATATCTTTAAAGCTTTTTAATTTTTAAACAAGTAATTCTTAGTGATGAATCTATTTTATGTTATATCTTAAATTAAGAAAAGTGATTTTGATGATAAGTTTGGAGTTGACAAATTGAATTTGAATGAAAATTTTCTAATCGAATCATGAATTTTCTTTTGATTTCTCTACTTGAGCTATTTTTATGAGAATCAAAATATTTTCTATCTTTGATGATTCCTTTTTTTTTTGTTGGTATCTTTGATGATTCCTTCTTACCCTTTACTAAAAAAGAGACTTATGCAAACTATGACCTTGATAATGGTTTGTAATGGTTTGAAATTATGTATGTTATTTGTTAAAGACTTGAGATCATGCTTTGGTATCATGCATAATCAAGTAATGTTGATTTGAAAATTTATTAATTTGGTATTATGCCCAAAATGATACTGATGATGACTCGGCATTTCTTACAAAAAAATTTTATGGATTGAGATTTATTTTTTTATCCAAATTATGATCTTGATTTCTTGATATTTGATATTTTAGATCTTTCTATGAATCAAGATCTTGTTTTTGAACTCCCATTATTTTTTTTGCTATTTACTAAAAAGAATAATTATTTAAATGAATCATGATTTTTCTTATGAATTCTTAAAATTATAATATAAGATTTTTTATGAATCAAGATCATTTACTATGATTCTTCTTTTCACTATTTGAGTCATCCAAAAAGAATCATAATTTTTTTCTTGATTTTTCAATATTCATAATTTAAAATTTGGTTTATAACTCCCTTGTATTCATGAAGTGTATATCTCATCACCCAATTAATTTTTCTTAATATTCTTTATATGATGATATGAAATTATGCATGAAATACTTATGATATTATATTAATGAATATAAATGAGAAGTTATGATCATGGTAGGATGTAATGTAATTTGATATTTTGAAACCATCGTGATTGAAATATTTATAATTTGGAATAATGCATGCAATACTTATGATTTTTTGATGAAATGATGTGAAAGTCAACAACTATCATTTTCTAAAATGATACATTATTTCAATATGTCATATTGAAATAAGATTGATAATTTATTTTTGTCATGATTTGAAAATTGATGTAAAGGAAAAAGAATTACAACATTGTATTCTTCCCTTCTTTTTAACAATGACAAAAGGGGAGAAAAATTGCTAGCTTGCACATTTCGAGGAGAAAAACTTGCTATGAGGCAAAATTGCTAGCTTGCACTTCTCAAAAGAGAAGAAAGAACTTGTTATCTTGAACATCACCAAGAATTCCTAGCTTGCAATTTTAAGAGGTGCAAAAGTGTTATCTTGCCTAACCCAAGAAGCAAAATTTGTAAACTTGCATATCTAAAAAAAAGCTAAATTTGTAAACTTACACAACACAAAATTATTGCTAGCTTGTATATTGTAAAACTTACATATCACAAAAACTTGCTAGATGTACTTCTCCTTTCTATTGATGACAAATGGGGAGAAGTAATGATGATGATTTAAATCATGTGTGGTATGATGTATTTTTATATTTTGAAACATTATATGATTTTATAAATTTAAAGGTTATATCAATATGGCATATTGATACGGGGAGTTAAGGTTAACTCCATCATCAATTGGCTGTTATCATAAAAAAAGGGGAGATTATTGAATCTCAGATTTTGATGATAAAACCAATTAATAATGATATGATCTAATCTGCATTTTGAGTGATGCAGGACTAGCTTCGATCAGGAGAGGTAAATTGATTAAAGTAGGAGGAATCAGATATTAGGTCGGAGTTGAACATGTCAAAAGATTATACATCGGGTTGGATGATTGGTTGACGTTTCGGCAAAAGGCTTCGTTCTGTGAATTTGGGCATCGGGCCAAAGGATTGGACATTATATCAAGGAGATCAGAAGTTGCAGGTGTCAACATATCAATTGGCCAATACGTCGAAAGAGAGAGCATTGCGCCGAAGGATCGGACGAAGCGTCGGAAGAACCAATGACATGCTGGATAACATATGATTTATGCTTTGTAATAATTTATCTAAAGTGAGTTAGTTTAGGTCATAATTGGGGGCCAACTAGGGCTGAATTAGGATTATTTTGGGCCAAGAGAAAGGCTTATTCAGTGACCCAAAAGTTGGGTCAGGCGGTGGCACCGTCGATCCAAGCGATGACATCGCTAATGGCTCAATCTCCGAGACACAATCTCCAAGACTTTGTCAAGTAGTAGTACCGCTAGTCTGGGTGGTGGTACCAAATAGATATAGTCTCCCAGACTATGTCAAGCGATGGTACCACCTAGTGTCAATGCTGCTAGCGATAATACTACCAAAAACAGGCAGGGGTACCACTAGTACCCCAAAAATTAAGGATGAGACACTTTTAGGCTCCAAGTTTAAATCCATTTAGGGCCTATAAATACCCCTCTCATCCTTACTCAGATAACACAAAAACTGAAAACAAAAAAAGGAAAAATTATATTGTAATCTTGTGAGAGTTCTCCTCCTCTAATATAAGTGTTAATTTCTATTTAAGAGAGGAATAAGTGAGGGTGTAAAGATTCTCTCCTGAGCTTGTCAAAAGAAAAATAGAGTTGTAAGAGTAGTTGGTCTTCGCTCATTGAAGGAAGACCGTTAGTGGATGTCAATGGCCTCGACGTAAGAGAAATCAGGAGTGAACGTAGGTCACGATGATCGAACTACTATAAACTCGGGTTTGCATTTCTATTGTTATCATTTACTAACTTTGCAATTACTTTACTTTTTCATTACTTTAGCTATATACTGTTATGAACATTTTTAAAGTTAAACATTATCAAAATGATTTTTATCATACGAACATTTTTTACTCAACGTGATTTTTTACATACACACTAATTCACCCCCTCTCTTAGTGTCGACTTGATCCTAACATATACCATATGGGATATAGAAAATGAAGAAGTCCGATCTTAAGGTTATTAACATTTGAGGCTACCCTGCCCACGTTAAAAGACACAACTCCGATAAGTTAAAATCTAGAATGAAGTGGTACAAATTTATAAGATACCCCAAGAAAACTTATGGGTATTATTTTCATCATGTCGAGGACCAAAAGGTCTTTGTAGCCAAGAGAGTGGTATTCCTTGAGAAGGAACACCTTCTTGGCGGAGACAGTGAGAGTGTGATAGAGTTGAGCAATGTTACAGAAACTAGCTCAAGGACCACTCCATAGCCCGAGTCTATTCAAGTACCTAGCACACAAGTTCTAACTTTATGTAGGTCCAGTAGAGCATCTCATTCTCCTGAGAGATACATAGGATATTAGAGGAGATGATATTGAGGATATTGATCCTCAGACCTACAAGAAGGCTATTATGAGTATAGACTCCGGGAAGTGGCAAGAAACCATGAATTCTAAGATGAATTTCATATACTCCAACAAGGTTTGGAACCTAGTTGATGCACTCAAGAGTACTATACCCATTGGTTGCAAGTAGATCTTCAAGAAGAAGGTCGAAGTAGATGGAAAGGTAGAGACCTATAAAGCAAGACTAATGGCTAAGGGGTATCGTAAAAGATAAGGTGTTGACTATGACGAAACCTTCTCACTCGTAGCCATACTGAAATCCATCCGAAATCTGTTGGCTATTGTAGTACACTATAACTATGAGATCTAGTAAATGGACGTGAAAACTACGTTCCTCAATGGTAATCTCGAGAAGGATGTGTATATGATACAACCTGAGGGATTCCTATCCAAAGACTGCCCAGATAAGGTGTGTAGGTTGCTTAGGTCCATTTATAGACTGAAGCAAGCTTCTCGAAGTTGGTACATAAGATCTGATGAGGCAATCAGATCTTATGACTTTGTTAAGAACGAAGATAAGTCTTGTGTGTATAAGAAGATACATGGGAGCGTATCACCTTTTTGGTATTATATGTAGATGACATCTTGATCATTGGGAATGATGTAGGAATGCTTTCCACAGTAAAAGCTTGGTTATCTAGACACTTCTTCATGAAGGACTTAGGAGAAATCTTATATCTTAGGGATTCATATATATAGAGATAGATCTAAGAGGATGCTTGGTTTGTCCCAATTCAGGTACATAGACACCATTATCAAAATATTTGACATGAAAAATTCCAAGAGAGGTCTTATACTGATGAGACATGGGATATCACTTTCTAGGAGTATGTCCCTAAAGACTCTTGAAGAAATGACGAACATGGATAGGATACTCTATGTCTCAATGATAGGGTCCATCATGTATGTCATACTATGTACTAGGCCTGATATAGTGCATGCACTGAGTGTCACAAGCAGGTATCAAGCGAATCCAAGCTTAGAGCATTGGAAAGTAATAAAGTATATCCTTAAGTACTTGAGAATGACTAAGGATCTTTTACTAGTATATGGAGGTAGTAGCCTCAGGATTGAAAGTTACATAAACTCAAGTTTTCAATTTGATGTTAATGATAGTAAGTCTAATTCAGGATATGTGTTCACCTTGAATATAGGAGCAATGTGCTAGAAGAGTTCCAAGCAAGATACTACTACTGACTTGACTATAAAGATAGAGTACATTGCTATAGTAGAGGCAGCAAATGAGAGAGTTTGGATAAAGAAATTCATCATATATTTTGTGACTCATGCCAAGCAGCGAGGAGCCGATTCTCTTATATTGTGACAACAATGAGGATATTGCTCAAATGAGAGAACTCGGGTCTTATCAGAAGTGTTCTAAGGATGTTTCAACTTATTAGAGAGATCGTGGCCCGAGAAGATATAACAGTGGAAAGAGTTTCATTCGAAGATAACATTACAGTTCCACTAACAAAGTCATCTCATATTGTCTTTGATCATCATAAGAATCTGATGAGGATCAGACACATAGTTAATTGACTTTAGGTCAAGTGAGAGATTGCTAGTCATATGTGCCATGTAAGCCAATCACATGAGTGATGGCACGTGTGACATGATATGCATTCTTTCTGGTTATTTTATTATTTGACATTTTATCACTTTATATTGCTTATTGCATGAATATATTATGATTTTCATGGATTTGTACAATAGAAATCAAATCATGATGAGATCACGATAATGAGACTGATTCATCTTTAAACACATATTCTAAATAATCCTACTCATAGGTTACTCGAGAGGGACATCGAGATAACCGGACAGACTTATGTACTATATACTCATACATATGATGGAAGCAACTGATCTCATAACTGCTCATGTGAGGACACTAGGGATATAGTGCAAGTGCTCATTGGAGAATGAGTTCATTGATTGATCCGCTCAAGGAATGGTAGATGGTTGATGATGTTTTATTGTCAGACAATAATTTTATAGTCATAGTGGTGTATCTGATCGTTAGACTTGAGACACCAATGATGTCATGTATGAGTTCTCTACTCTTTAATATCAGACTTATAGGTTTGGAAGTTCTAGATCTAGCATAATCGATCATCGGGAGTGGTAGTCAACCTTACGAGGGCTATTGAGTATCGATAAAGAATCATTTGTCCTCGATGTCATGAGAGAAATATCTCATATGTTCTTGCTTAGACAAATCCCTAGCCAGGCATTCGGATTGAAAGAAAAAGAGTTCTCTGGGAGAATCTGATTAGAGTGAGACTCGAGTAGAAACCGTATGGGTCTGACAGTACCATGCCCGGTATACAGTCTCTATGATATTAGATAGATAAGGGACTATAGGTATATGATAATTGCGGATAGATATGTCAAATGGATTGGATTCCATTGTATCGTCTCGGGACTACGGCGTAATGGCCTAGTACGTCCATAATCGATGAGTCGAGTGAATTATTATGGAGATAATAATTAACTGAGTCAGAATGAGTTATGATAGATATGATTTACAACTAACTCGATATTGGGCCTAGAGGGTCACACACAATCTCATACTCTTTACTCAAGCTTCCTTATTCAAATATTAACTTATCTTATTAATTAGATACTCACTCCAACTATCAACATGATTTCACAAAAAACTATTTGGATCCATTCTTAACTATAATAAATTATGTGTTTTTGGGTGTCTATGCTATTCATGATTAAAACCTTATACTCGTAACAAATTCGAAGCTTGACCAAAATCATATGTTTTTATTGCTAGTTATAGGTGCCCTATAAGCTAATCACGTGAGTGATGACACGTGTGACATGCTAAGTAGTTTTTTTTTTCTTCTTCTTCTTATTATTAGTATTTTCTCACTTTATATTACATGTTGTATATATTGTGATGTCTATAGATCTGTGCAATGAGAATCGAAACGTGATGAGATCACGATAATGAGACTAATTTATCTTTAAACACAAACCCTAAATAATCATAGTCGTAAGTTACTCGAGAGGGACATCGAGATAACCGGACAAACTAATATGTTGTATACCCGTCCATATGATGGAGGTGACTAGTCTTATAGTTGCTCGTGTGGGGACATTAGGGATACAATGCAAGTGCTTATTGGAAAATGAGCTCATTGATTGATCCGCTCATGGAATACTAAATGGTTAATAATACCTCATCATCTGACAATGGTTCTGTGGTCCCAATTGTGTGTATGGTCCTTAGACTTGAGATACTAAGGATGTCTTGTATGAGTACTCAACTCTTTGATATTAGACTTATAGGTCTAGAGGTTCTAGATCTAGCACAGTCAGTCATCGGAAGAGATAGCCAACCTTACGAAGGCAACTGAGTATCAATAGAGGATATTCGCTCTTGGTGTCATGAGAAGAATATCCTATGTATTCTTGTTTAGACAAAACCTTAGCCAGAGTCATTCGAATTGAAAGAGAAAGAGTTCTTCGGAAGATTTCTATTAGAGAGAGACTCTAGTAGATTCTGTATGAGCCTAACAGCATCATGCCCGATATATGGTCTCTGGGATATTAGATGGATGATAGATATTAGAGGATAAACAAGTCCAATGGATTAGATTCCCCTATATCGTTTAGGGACTACGGTGTAATGGCCTAATACGTCTGTAATCGACGAGTCGAGTGAATTATTATAGAGATAATAATTTACTAAGTTAGAAGGAGTTCTAACATGTATGACTCATGACCAGCTCGATATTGGGCCTAGATGGTCATACACATATGGTAGGTGTTGCGATAAATAAAGGTTCAGATATGAGATATCCACCAGAGCCCTTATCGTATTCGATATTCAATAAGTCCATGAATTATTTGATGTTGTGTATAAGATCTAATAAGGGCTAATGATAGATTATTGGGTAGAGATCTACTAATCTAAGAGACTTAGGTAGTTGGATGGAGATCTAGTACATAATAGGATAGGATCCATTATAATTAAGTTGATATGGACCTCTATAAATATGAGGGAACCAAAGGGGCATATGCCATATCTTTTTTTGTTGTCATCTCTATTCTCCTCTCTCCCTCTCCTCCTCACTTGACAGCCCTAGTTTGAGGCATGTGGATAGCAAGAAGGGTCGACCCCTTTTTGATCACATGATGCACATGGAGAGGAAGATTATGTAATTATTTGAGGAACATCTTTATCGCATCTACCATTTGGATTACTACTAGAAAGGAGGATAATTGACCTCCTTCATCCACTCCTATAGATATAAGATTTTATAGGAATATATGATCTCCCTAGGTAACAAATATGCTTAATATGCATGGTTTTCGATTTTGCATTTTGTTTTACACATAAATCTTCGTACGACAAGAACATTTTTCTTTTGGGAAATTTGAGGTTTTGTTTTTCTGTTCTTTCCTTTGCGCATGTGATACTTTATCTTAGTTTCCCAACATTTATTAAATATTCTAATAAATAAAGTGCCTTTAGATATTTTAATCCATCAACCAAAATAATTTTTATTTCTCGAATATTGGTTCCATGAAATCTATTTTTTCTTATAAATCACTTAACTCTCTTTTATCTAAGCAAACTTTTAATAACTTTATTGATTGAACCTCTCAAATTCATGAGTCATGTCATATTATCATTCTTGAGCCTTTGACAATCAACCAAGCCTTCAAAAAATCTTGAATGTTGAACAGTAATATCTGAAGAATATAATATTTTATTTTAAAATAATAAATAAATTTTTAATATCAAACGAAATCCTTATAAGTCCATTAATAAGTGTAAAACAAGACTGATTATAAGGAGATTTCATCAACATCCAGTATCCCGGGCTTAAGTACCATGACACCTTTAACCTAACTATAAAATAAAAAATAATTTATATTATTTTATGTCTTATCTTATTTAATAATTTGGGACTTTGATAACTAGATGTGAATAATATATTTCGGTTATATTTTCGAGGATGTATTTATGAGGCAACATTAAGGTTTTATTGAATACAATCTTTCTTAACATGTCTATAAGTTGCATAGGACTTCTGACTTTTTATGATTTTAAGCTGACCCCTTATGATTGGTATCATGAACTTTAAACACATTTAGTCTAAGATAGATTTTTATAATTCTTAATTTGATAATTTATTATTTATTTATTCTCATGAGATCATAATAATATTTTAACTAGTTTATGTTGATGACTTAATTATTACTGATAATAAATCAATAATAATTTATTTATTTATTTACTTAAAAATAAGTTTTCTATCAAAAAAATCTGAAGTCCTTCAACTATTTTTTTCGTGTTCAAGTCATCCACATGGCAAATGATTTATTTTTTCCTCAATAGAAGTATATTCAAAGATATTAGTACAAAAATACTTAAAGGCAATACTATTATCATGTCAATCTCTTTAAATGTTCCTCTTACATTATCTGATAGTGCTAATCTTAGTGTCATCATAGAGTATGATTAAGTTATTGACAGTAATATTTGGCATTCACTCGTCTGGACATTGCATATACAATGAATAAATTATCACTTTCAACTATTGGACAACATTTAAATGCCTTCTTTGGTACTTAAAGGATTCTATTAATTATTGTTTATTTCTCCAAAAAGACTTTCCTCTTGCTTCATATATTTTTTGATACTGATCGGACAAGTAATAAAGATAAACAACACATCCACTAGTGCTTATGTCATATTTCTTGGTCACAATATAATCTTTTGGAGTTTGAGAAATAATCATATGTTGCAAGATCGAGCGATTGCTTTTATGATTACGGAACATTTTTAGATTCAATCATTACTATATGAACTATTTATCACGTTCTCTAATCCTCCATCTATATATTGTGATAATATCGATGCTACATATTTATGTGCTAATCCAGTATCTCACTCTTGAATGAAATATATAGCTATCGATTTTCATTTTGTTCATGATAAAATTCAAAATGATGAGCTATGTGTCTTTCATATCTCATCTTCTGATCAATTTATAAATATTATTATTAAGTCTTTATCTCGTCAATAATTCATTCTACTTTAGTTCAAGATCGACGTCTCCGATGAGAAAATCATCTTGTGGGGATATATTAAAAAATATTATTAAAAAAATCATAATAATATTATCATGATCCTATGAATATTTTGATAATATGTTATTATGATTCTAAATCATAAAAATTATGATAATATATTGTCATGATTCTATCAATAATATGGATCATGACCTCAACTTGATATCATATATTATGAAATAATTTAAATAAATAATTTATTTTTATTATTAAATAAAAATTATTTAATTATTATATTGTATAATCTTTCTTTGTGTATATAAGTTGGAAGTATACAAGCATCTAAGGGATATGATATGTCTTGAGTACTAATTGGCGTGTTATCAGTTCCAGTAAGTTTTCTTGTTGTATTCAGTAGTTTTATACTTTGATGCTGCAACTTGCACCATCATCTACTCTATTTATTCAAGGAAATCATGTGCTGAGAAAGAAACCATGACTATAATTTGATGTAATGATGATATGCTTCCATCGGTGTTGGATATGGGGATACCTCCAGAAGAAATCAGAACAAGGCTACAGCTCCCAAGATCCAAAGTGCCAGTACTATCATCGGTAGCTTTTGGACAATGACTCCCTGTTGGAATGCTTGCCATGGTGTGATGTCTCGCGCACAGAGAGCTAAAAGCTGTGGTATGCATACCTTGCCCATGCTTCAGAAGTAATACCTTTTTAGTGTACTCAGTGCAATTATTTTCGATCAATATTCTCTGCCATTAGAAAACACTGTGAGGACTTTTATATGCAAGGCTCAAATTGTCCCTTACAAATCACACAGCAGTCCCGCAAAGCAGTTCTTGGTCTGGTTTGGTCCTACAAAGCAAACAGATATTTGACTTCTTTCTGAGAAGATTATTAATTTATTTTTCTTTCGATCCACATGAAAGCGAGTTTTGTTTAACTGCAACGATGTTACTTACAATAGTTAGTCAGGATTAAGTCTTGGCTTGATAAAGAATTTAGGTTCTTGAATGTCTTGCTCTCCACATGAAAGGGAAGGAAAGATAACTGTACCAAAATGCATTAAACTTTAGTGATGTTACTTACAATAATTGCTGCTACTGCCTTAATTTTCTTTTACTTTTCTTGAATGGTGTGAGTTTGTTGATCTTAGATTGATGGCTCCTGAAAATGACCGAAACATTTGTGATTGAAGTGAGAACACCAACTTTCTAGATTTTTTTTCTTCTTTGAAATAAAAACTATGCATGAAGTTAAACATCACTGTTGTTGTTTCTTCATAAGAAGTAAGTAATACTTTTAAGTTTTTCTTTGTCTTATTAAGATGTAGCAGAGTATTTGAAATTAGATCAGATGAGAAACACCATTAAGCATTATTTAATTGGTTTAAGGTGCCTCAAAATTAGATTTTAGTCCTTTTGTGTTAACTTGTGAAACATCTAATTCAAACAAATTGAACAGTGTGTATAGTTTTTCTGATCTATTACTATATTATGTACAGAGCCAATTAGTAAATGGTAAGAGTGCTTTCCCTGCTAATATATGCATAAGCTGAATGGAAATTTTCAGAAAGGTCACTGAGTTCTCAGTCCACAAACATGATATGGTTGGCATTCAAAAGAAAGGTTTAATATGGTGGGATCAGGAATTAAACTATTTATGTGGCTCTCTGTTCTTCGAATTCTCTGTGAACCATTAGGACCATCCAATTTATATCATCACCATCTATCGTTTCATTCTCAAATATCAGACATTTATAATGACAGGTGGCACTTGTCATTGTGGGCTCCATCTACTTATATCATGCCTTCAATCTTGTCGACATTAGATTATTGATGTCTGAGATGTGATTAGAGGAGGAGAATTGGATGCTCACTGTTCAGGCGAATCACGACGTACGGTCAGCAAATCCTACTTCTTCGCGTGTCACAGTACTACGAAGCATAGGAAAAGAAAACAAAACCATCCATAAACACTGTGATGTTTCTGTTCTTCTTTCAATGTTTGGTGTGTGATATGCGTGTGGAATTTGCAGATATAAATTGTTTTGTTACTGCGTTCAGTAATAGCTTCCGAGCTATGCGAACTTGAAATGAATTTGCTGTGAGCCACTGTCTCATCTTGAACTCTCTCTGCTTTGATTTGCATGAACCCTTTTATTCTGTGCATTGGATAATAAGAATGAGGTGTATTATCGACCTCTCTTTTTTCTTTACTGCTACTCTTTTCAGATGATGTTATCTTAATAACAAGTTTGATATATCAAGTGATGAGATACTTTCCTTGCAAATTTCACTAGCTTTTTATATCATTTATTTCTTTCATTTTCATGAAACACATACAGTGTAGTTGCAAAGTTCACATCAGCCAGAAAAAACTCTCTTCATAGTAAAAAATACACAAGCCTTCGTTATAAAGAAAAGAAAAAAAAAAGTAAAAGATTACCAAAAGAAATTAAGTTAAATGAATCTCAATATAATTTTTAAAAATATTATGATAGAGATATTAAAGATTATTATGAATCTTGACGGTATACAAGCTGGTCAGCTCACGCCGTTGGATTGGATTAGATCTAATTAGATATTTGATGGTAAACCCAGATAAAGAAACATCAACACTCTCAACATACTCGGTTCCATAACATGACTATATTATCCGTATGTATTTAGATGTGCACGAGTATCGAAGGCGTAAGGTTGACCATCGCTACTGGCTCCAAGCTGCAGATGAGATTCAAGTGGATTTGCTCAACGTCAACATCCTATTCATGACGGTCAGTGGTAGGTTCTGGAAAGGGGATGTGATATCGTCTCACGTCACATCCTATGCAAAGCTTTTACCTCCGGGCAACGTTGTGGGCCACCTCCGGGCCGTTTCATCTTGAACTCTCTCTGCTTCGAGTTGCATGAACCCTTTTGTTCTGTGCATTGGGTGATAAGAATGAGGTGTATTATTGATCTCTCTTTTTTTCTTAACTACTACTGTTTTCAGATGAGGTTATCTTAAGAACAAGTTTGATAAATCAAGCGATGAGATACTTTCGTTGCAAATTTCAATAGCTTTATATATATATATATATTTTTTTTTTTTCATTTTCATGAAGCATACACAGTATGGTTGGAAAGTTTACACCAGCCAGAAAAGACCCTCGTCATAGTAAAACATACACAAGCCTTCGTTATAAGAAAAAGGAAGAAAAAGAAACAGAGGCAGAAGATTACAAACGACGTGAAGTTATAAGGAAGCCACTATTAGAAGCCACTCTATTCACATCCAACTATTCGTATAGATTACAACTGAACAGCTAACACCACGTTCCATCAGGTGGACAGCCGGCGACGCCGCAGCCTGACCGTCAGTGGCGCCGCCATCTCGCAGGACAGACGCAGCACCTCCGAGAGGTCAACGCCAGCCGCCGATGCCGGCTGCCACTCGAACTCGTGCGCCAGTGCTGCCACCCACATCTCGACCGTCGCCATTGCCAGCCCCTTCCCGGGGCAGCTTCGCCGCCCGGCCCCGAACGGCGCCAGCCGCAGGTCCGAACCCGTGACCGGGAACTCGGCCGAGGGGCCCAAGAACCGGGCCGGCTCGAACCGGAGCGGGTCTGGCCAGGTGACAGGGTCGCGCGCGATGGCCCACATGTTGACCATGGCTGTGGTGCCCGCCGGCACCACATGGGCCCCGCCGCCGACGCGCGCGTCCGACGTCGCCATGCGCGCCCACGACAGCAGCGGGCCCGGTGGGTGCACCCGCAGCGTCTCCTTGATCACCGCCTGCACGTATGGCGGCGCTGCGAACGCCTCGGAACCCGTCACCAAACGGTCCGTCCCGACAGCCGCGTCCAGCTCCGCCTGCAACCTCGCCTGCACCTCCCTGTGCATCACCAGCCTCGCCAACACCCACTCTATCAGCACTGCCACGGTGTCCGTACCCCGAAATATCATCTCCTGCATGTAATTATTTCCCAGATCTTAAACAAAACCAACGATAGTAATCAACATCGTTAACTCATCTAATTAAACTATATATATATATATATATATATATATATATATATATATATATATATATATATAATGATCATATGAGGTAAGCTTTACCCAGAGGACGGCGACCATGTCGGGATCGGATAGCCTATCTGGGGCCTGCAAGGACAGCAAAACGTCCACGAAGTCTCGGGGGGCCGCCTCCGAGTCGCGCGCGCGCTCGACCCGGTGCTCCTTGATGATGCGGGTTACGAATCGCTTGACTCGGGGGACGAGCACGGAGCAGCACCACCGGACTCGTTGCAGGTCGATACCGGTGAGCACTGGCAGATGGTCCGACCAGTTGAGCTTCCCTAGGACCTCGTAGCCTTCTTCTACCATGCTCGTTAGCTCCTTCGTCTCCTCGCTCCCCCCCTGGAGCTCGTACTTCCTCCCGAAGACGAACCGCATGACGTGGTTGAGGGAGGCTTGCTTCAGGATCCTTCGGACCTGGACGGGCTCGGCTGCGAGGCCGTCAAGGGCGCGCACCATCTGGGCAGCTATCTCAGCACGGTAACACCCCAAAGCGGATACCTGCTTAGGGGAGAAGAGGTGGGTGGCCGCGATCCTCCGCAGGGTTCGCCAGTACGCGCCGTAGGGCGCGAAGCCGATGGCACGGTGAAACATGAGGCCGTAGGCCGATTCCTTGACCGGGCGGTCCGCGAAGTCGGGGCTGTTGAGGATGTCCCTGGCCACGCCCGGATCGCAGGTGACGACCACCCGGGTGTCACCGAGGCTGAGCGCCATGAGCCGTCGGGCTCCGGGGATGGCGTCCGCGACAGCCGCGAGCTTCCGGTGGGCGAGCCCGGACATGAGGCCCATGCTGCCGACAAGGGGGAGGCCTCGGGGCCCGGGGATGGCTTTGCCGAGGCCCCATGGCTTCCTCCTGCTCCACCAGTACCTTCCCCAGGCAGGGCCTCCAGGGTAGGCCCAGTGGAGGAGGGTAGTCGCAAGCCAGCAAACTGCAACAATGATGGCAAGGGAGAGGAGGCGGATGGGGTAGGCGGAAAGCTCACTACATTTGGCGGCCAGGGAAAGCGACACGAGCCACCCGTTTTCTACGGAGGATCCCATGAGCAATGTATATATGAGCAGCACTCTCCAGCGTTTACAGAAGAGAAGCTCCGTGTGTCATCAGAGAAGGTCTCAGGCGTCTTATATAGCACCGGTAAAGGCAGAGAAAACCGAAGTCTAATAATAAACAAATCGCTGGAGTAAATCCAAAGAAAGGTTTCCTCACCGGAGGTAATTACGTTAGTGGCAGAAGCGCCGCCGCCATGAAGGGTCAGAACGAGATCGGTGGGTGCAACAACAAAGAAGGATAACGAGATGGACAACAACAGCGGGGGCGCGTGGAGATGCGAGCCACGCGGGAATTTCTTGGCGGTGCGGTCTCGGGGCCACAGGGGACCGGGACGAGGACCGACGAGGACGGAGACGGCGCGCACGGGAGCCCCCACGCGACGTGGCCCCCACCCGGCCGACGTACGCCGTGCGGTACCTGGCAGGAGATCGGTACCGTATCGTGGTCTAATTAATATCAGCTATTAGTGCACTGTATCGGGATATGACGAAGCAACAGCAGGAGCGGCACATAATTCCAATACACAAGAGCGCTGGTGCTCCAGGCTTGACGATGGAATTGATCTGCGAGGGCGACGAGAACGTGGCACGTATAAACCTGTGAAAAGGATGCAAGGCTACTTTCGAAGCCTACTGAGAGGTAGGGTTACATTCGACTTCTGGTGTAGATTGGAGTCAGCTCTAGCTCCAAAACCATGGTTGCAGCTGAGCTCCCTTCCCCCACTTGTCTTTGATCTTAAGCCTACTTGGTACTTTATGCATGTTCATCCTTCCCTTCTTTCTCTTGCTTCTTGCATGAGCCCAGAAACGTGTTTAAGGAACTGCATCATCTCAACTCCAACCACTGCCTTGGAGTTGCACACTGGCAGGCAACGTGCATGGCGCTTGCAAACCAACATCCTCCTGGGAGACGACATCCTCCCTAGTTGGAGCTTCTTCGATCCCGACCTCCAGCTTCGTATCATCGAAGTCCTAATTATTTTCGTAATGCATGGCGCTTGCTGTAGTTTCTATAAATTTACCATAAGAATTTTACGGCCTAAACTTGTTTACAACTTAAAATCAAATCCATACACTTACACAACACGAAAAAGATATATCCAAAATGATCGCAAATAACATCAGTGACATGTTGAACCCTCAAATACAAATAAGTTCATCAGAAATATCCCGTCAAAGTATTATTGCATCACAAATATCAAGAGTTCAAATCATAATAATATAATTTATTTCCTTGAGGTGAAACCAAAACCAATCTACTTTCTCGAGATCTGAAAAATTTTAACGATAGAGATACGAGCAATCACAGCTTAGTAAGCACCTAAAACGCATATTATATATGTATTTTAGAAAACATAAGATAAGTTTCAACATAATCTTCGAACACATTTGCATGACAAAACATAAACGGATAGAAATTATTTTAATTGCAAAAAGTACCATTAGCTAATCATAATCTATAACTAAGCTTTTAAATCTAATTTCAAATCAAAGATGAGTGTTATTAGATACGAATAATCAGTTTAGATAAAAAATATCATCTTCCTTGTTATATCTAGGGTTTCAATTTGTGTAACCTAGACTTCGAATTTATCTATTTTTTTTTTTTTATGATTCTCTTGAAGTTCTAAATCCTCTGGAATCATCTTAATCTGAAATTAAAGCATATAGTTATTATTGTTTCAAATCAAAACATATCTAAAAATCACAAATAAATTTAAACCAAAACTTAGGATAATGATTCACGCTTTCAGATTCTTTTATACTATTCACTTCAATTTTATTTACATATTATATTTGATTCTTGATCAGTTTAAATATATATTTTATTTTTTTAATTTTAAATTAACTTTTTTGATTAAAAAATAGACCTTTTCGATTAAACACATCCCCCTTCCCCTCCCTTTTCTCTTTCTTATTTTTATTTTTTTCGCCTTTTTTTCCCCAAATTCGCACGCACGCACGCCACTCGTCTTGCTCTCTCTGGCAACTTCCACGTAGGCACACGTCACCTCTTATCTTCTCTTTCCCGTGCACAATCAACCGAGCGAACCGTGGTGCCCTGCCGCACCGAACGAACCACGACGGCTTGCTGAGAACCGCGGCAAGCCTTGGTCATAAAACGTCGGGTCGGAAGCAGCTACTTTAACGGCGTGGGATAAAGATGGGATTGCCGTTGGAGAGGCGCAGCCGCAGTAACTGCACTTTTCTCTATTCCTCTCCACGTCGATCGTTTCATGCTCGTAACGGGGACCGCGACGCGGATCGTTCCTTTCCGCCGTTAGGGTAGCCACTAACCCAACACCACCCGACAAAGACCGGGCCATGCCGACGTCACGCCACAACAGCGGCACGCCGTTCCCCTCCCCATCCCTCGTCACACGTCCTCCCACCCCAGACGTAACGTGCCGTGACGTGTTAAACCACCCGTCCATCGTAACCGCTGCATTCATATGGGTATATTTTCCGCATCAACGCCTCTTATGTCGGCCGAGCACTCATGAATGGCTGTGGGTCCCACGACTTCCGACCCGACGTGGACTACTCGGTTGATTGTGCTCTGGGACGGGGGAAGATAACAGGTGACGTGTGTGTACGTGGACATTGCCAGAGAGGAAGAGAATGGCGTGCGTGTGGGAATTTTGGCAAAGAGGATGAGAAGGGTTAAAGGAAAACCGAGAGATAAAAGACAAAATAATAATAATAAGGGGGGCTTGCTGTCGGCAAGTGATAAAGGAGAAAGGAAGGAAGGAAACGTGAGGTTAGGAGAAATCGAAGAAGAATATATCAAAAGAGTTTATTTATAATTAAGAATATAAAACATAGAAGATTTAAATTGATCAAGAACCAAATGTAATACGTAAATATGTAAAGAAAATTAAATTAAATGATCTAAAAGAACCTCTTGTTGCGCAAATATGATCGAAATATCACCCCAAGATATAATCGCAATTATTCACCTACGTGCATGAACGTGGGAAGGGAGGAAGATCTTCCAACACCAACAAAATCAAGAAGGGAAAAGTAAAATTGAGAAAAAGAAAAAGTAGAAAATAATAACAAAATATTCTTCCAAAATCTCTACACCAATTGTCATAGAAAACAAGGCTTTAATAGCCTCAAACCATAAAGTGGCCCCTAGGAATTGCTCTTGAAAGAGATGCGCAATAAAGCTTTAGCAGATCCTAGAAATAACGCAAGGAACATTATAACCCAGCAAAAAAGGTTATAGGATAAGATAAAATAGGATAAATTGTAAATAATTTTGAGTTTTTTCCAACACATCCTCCCTATAATTTTGATCCCTTTCTGTCTATCCTAAGATAAAAATCTCATTTTAATCTAAAGATCCTCAGGAAGAATTTCTTCCCACTGTGAGAAAAAAAAAGAAGACGAAGTTATGAAAAAACACATATCAAAACACCATAATACTTTTTTTTTCTCAATATACTTTCTTTTAAAGTAATAATTACATCTAAGTCTCAAATAAATTTGGTTGGTATTATATTATTTCCATAGGAAAAAATTTAGTCCTTTAAACTCGGCCTTATATGTGTGTTGTGTGACAAATCTTATTCAAAGAGAATTAATCTAACTTCGATTAGATGATTTGAATCTTCAATATATTTCCTCATCATTCACAAATGAAAAGCACTATAATCTTTTCTTTTTTTTTTCTTTACCTCAAACGATTTAATACATCTATAGCTAAAATTGCCACCTACTCCAAATGTCATCATGATATTGCTTTAAAAATCTTAAAAATAATTATTTATGATCTGATACTTCAATTCATATATTCGAATATTAACGTAAATGCTTTGTGTGCTTTGAGATGCGTGTGTTATCTATCAAATTAATCTTCTATATGTTAAACCTCAAAGATTTTCTTTGTCTAATATCATTATTCTTATAAATTCTTCGAACCCTGTCAAAAAAATCCATAAAGACTATATTTCCTTTTCAAATGGATTTTGATATTCCAATTTAATTGATAGACAAATAAGACATACAAATAAATATATTCTGAAATTTTCTCTTTCTTTCAATCAAAGTAATCCAAATGTTAAGATTAACCACATGAATCTCTAATTCACACCAATATGATCTTATGCTTAACTTCCTCAATTCTTACAAGACACATAATTTAATGATGATCAAAACTGTTAAAGTCATTTCAACTCTTTCAACTAAATGTATCAACAATAACATTTCAGTGATGATGTTCATAATCTTTCAATAATTTAAATCATCGTCTTCACCTCAAATCTTAATTCATTGCAAGTATAGGTACATAGATAGATATCTTGCATTCATAATCATGCTATTAATATCTACATTTTCAAAGTAAAACTACCTCTTGCTATATTAGGATCTGAAATTCAATCATAACTCACAATATGACAATTTGACATCAAAATAAATTTCAATAGAAATCTCAACATTGGGGTCTACACACATGCAAGCACATACGCACGCATGCATGCGCACACATACACGAACACACGCACGTGCGCACAGGCACACACGCGTGCACACACACACACATGCGCGTGCACATGTGCGGACGCACACACAACATTTTGTATCATTTTTTTTTCACAAATATGTTTACACAAAATATTTTGTATCAATTTTTATTCACAAATAGGTTTAAGGTATTAAAATAAGAACAATTGAATCTAAAAAAAATTAGCAAACAATTATTATAGTTGTTTCATTATTCCTTCCGGTTCAATTAATGTCATTATATCAGGAGTCTTCATTGTGAATCCAATACCAGGTATTAAACCAATAATAAATTCAATCTCTATCTAATGATAATTTAATCAATTCTTCTAAGAAACAATAATGTTAACATATCATAATAATGTTTGTCAGGTTCATATTACCATGATTAAATTTTAATATAATTAAATAGGCTCCAAATATTTTTCAAGAATCACTAAATTAAAAGAGTGGGTATCAAGATTAGTTTATAAGGATTCGATGATTACACTAACTTCAACCTAAATATTTTGGATCAATAATTCAAGCTCAACAAAATTAATATGCTTATTATCCCATCAAGTCGGGTCTTGTTAATTTTTTATGTCAATCCAAATATGATTCCTATAAATTAACTTTGATATATATGTTCTTAGATATGTTCATCACTTCATTGTTGAATCATGATGTACTTTACGTTACTACAATATTTTGTTTTTGTATCTATTTTAAACTCTACATGTCATAGATTATGTACAATGAAGTTGATTTTACTCTCCTCTTGAGCAATCTTAAATTGTAAAGACGGAAAACTCAGTTCTACTAAGTTATTTCATTCAGCTTTTCTCTCTCTCTCTCTCACACACACACGCACACGCACACACACACACACATTCAAAATCACAAGGAACACTCATAATTAGACTCCTATTTTAGTGCATATATTTCCATTGTTATTATAAGCGAATGACCATAAGTAACAGAACTCCATCGTTATGTTATATTCTGTGGCTATTTTCTATCCAACCTTGGTTAAATAGATTGACAATAATATATCTTATTTTATGCTTAGTTTGTGTACCAAAACAACAGGTTGACTCGATCATCAAGTAGGAACTCGAGTTTTCTCAAACTGGACCTGAGAATAATTTTGCTCCCCTAAGTCAAGAGTGAAGTCATTCAGTTTTCTATAATGTTCTTAATAGATCCCAGCAAGAATTAACCACTAAGGCTAACTATATCTGAGAAGACTTCAGCCAAGGAGACATATGACACATAAGAGATCAAGATAAGGTAGTGGGAAAGAGAACTCATAATGGAGTCATCCAAGAATTTATTTGCTTTAGTTAGATAACCTCTTATGTTCTACATATGGCCACATCGATGAGACATGATTATTGATACATGCTTGAGTTCGGTCTTTCGGTACCTAATCGCAAGGTAGTAAAAGATTTTGTGATTTGGGGGCTTCGGTACTTTACATGTGATTTCAAAAGAGAGGGGTGCATATGAGGAAACATTTCATTTCAGTTTTTTGGATCATGTGGAAAACGGAGCCCATTTGGACACCCAAAAGACACAACATATCTAACTACTCCCTCTAAAATCTATTTATTTCACGCAAAAGTAGATGCCGAGATACTATGAGATTTGCCAACATTCGGACACCTGAAGACACAACATATCTATAGATTTTCTTCAAGATCTCTTTAGTTTGCTATCTTCATGAAAAGGATAGAGAGAGAGAGAGAGAGAGAGAGGAAGAGAACACAAGACTTGTCTTGTTAAGAAGATCTTAGGATCTTATGACTGCAATCCTTTTCAAATCTGAATGTTTTCATCAACAACAGCGCTTTGTTCCCTTCCAATATCTTCTATAATCTCACGGATTCTCCCACACAAAAACGACCAATCAGACCGTTTGTGTATTGGACAGGCCATATTGGTGTGGCCGTATGAGAGCGACCGTAGTAGAAATGCTATTGGATAGGCCTTGATATGTGTATCCGAACTCCTATTTTAATTTACCTACGTGCCAGTATCCTTGTGCTCCTACGAGCTCAAAGATCTTGTGGTGTGCATGAACTCTTTTTGAGATGTATGCTATCAACACATCAAATATAAAATCTCTTTAGCTTCACAATCTATTTATTTTATCATCTAGGTGAGAGAGGACAGAGGACAAATGGTAACCGATGAAGTCTTTTCGAGCCTATCTGATGACTCACTTAAATTATGTTGAGTGTTAATAAGATTTATCGAGTCAGATTCATCGATCTAGCTACTTAGCTAGGTTAAAATGGGAACAGGAATAGATGGGTAGACAACCTACTCTTTCATATTATTCTACTATTAAATCTTTTGATATTTATGAATATTTTTTAATTAGATTTAAGGTATGATAAGGGAATAATGATAAGGTCAACAAATCAATATCATATGATCAATACTTATATATCATATAATCGATATCTCGATGATCGAGATATATGATGAGTATATGATCAATCTAGGGATATTTAATCATGAGAATAACGATCTAGGGATCTTTTTGTAAAAGAGCTCCATAAGTATATTTTTTCTAATACTATTCAAAATATTGATTGAATTTTTTAAACCCGAAAACTAACTTAAGTATAAGAAAGATATTTATCAAAAATACCTTCTATATAATTTTATAGAATTCAATATTTTCAACGAGTATTGTTTCATTTGAGATTAAACTTTAATATATTTGAAAAAGAGACCTCGATTGACTCTAGATTAGTATCCAGATCAAATATTCAAATAAATAAAAATAAATTAGTATCCAAATTGAAAGTTGAAATACTGACTTAACAGAATAAAATTTGATTAAAAATAAAAATAAAAAAAATAGATGCACTATCCTTTATCATACAAGGATGAAGATATTTTTCAAACACTGTTTTTGTTTTTTTTTTTTTGTCTTCACTAGTTGACAATGAAAGGGATATCACTGATCCAACGCCAAAGGGATATCAATAAGAGATTCCAGTGGGTGCCAACAATGAAAGGGATATCACTAGGAGATTGCAATGGGTCTAGAAGGGAACACCAGACGTCAATGATGTGAGAGGAGCGTGGGGTTGAGTTGAAATTAGAGCACAAGAGATTGAAGGTGCTTCCTGCAAAAAGAGTGTACTGATAGACAAAAGATCTTGGGATTTGATGTGTACGGAGATCTTGCCAGATGATGACATGTCAGATGGGTTAAAGTCAATGGGACTGTCTGAATCTGCTCGAGTATTACACCCCTTACAGACCTGTAAATATGCAAATCGAAGTTTGTTCTATGTGAGTCTTGCCTGGCAGAAGCATCCTTAGTTGCTGATAGTTCAGTCTTCAAAATGAAACCCATGCTTAGTTTCTTGGAGATATAGCTATTAAGAAAATAAGCAAATATATTTTTTGCCGGCCGAAGCTAACAGATGAGAGGGGATGTTAGCTGATTTTTTTGTCGAAGCCTGTGGAATTAATTCTCTACGACATGTACTCTCGGTGTTATGTTTCATGAACACAATGCCTCTCTATTTAATGTTGTGTTGTGTTCATTAGTCCAACAGTCTCGAATGAGGTAGGACTCTTTCTCTCTCGAGTCTTTAGATACGTGGGAGAAGGTAGTATAACAGTAGGATTGATGTGTATAAAGATTCTAGCGGAGTAATATCATTAATTTAAGTATAGTATTTTGATCAATAATGCAAGCTAAAATTATATATAAATATTTATATAAGATATCATCATTATAAGCGTGGCACAAACATCATGATTTATTAAAAACTAATAATGATCATGAGTCCGATAAATAATTCTATTTAGGGGTTTGGAGGTCAAAAGAGGCTTATTTCACATGGGGAATTGTGGGCCTAAAATTGGCCCAGAATTAAATCTACGTGATAAAAAAATAATATAATATATATATATATATATATATATATATATATATATATATATATATAGTTTGATACCCAAAATTTATGATTTAAATCTTCAATAATATAATATATATTATTTAAGAAAACCATTTGACATGCCAGCTAAAATCAACACCAATTAGGATAACCATTTGACATGCCAGAATAGACCATCATGTTGTAAACATAATGCTCGAGACTAATTGATGCATATGAGATTATTTAAGAAAACGATGTCTTTTCTATTCCCAAATCGAGTGTATGATGTAATTTTTATAGGATCTCTTAGCTAGTTTCTTCGTCTTCGATATCAAACCTGAGATAGGTTTTGATCCTTGATATGTCGGACGATCAAAATTTGAATCGAATCAAATCAAATTCGAAATTTAAATAAACTTAGACGAAACATATGTCAACCAGACTATGCATTCGATCGAATCATTAGCATGAACTATCAAATTGAATGCTTGATTGAGGAAGGGATGAAGAAAGTTTAGATTCGAAATATAGATCCGATCTGATAAATGAATAATATCAAAAAGGGATTGAAACCTCTAATTGGAATATTTATTCTATCAATGTCTTATCAAATACAATTAGTAGGTAAGCTACTTTGACTTGATTAGATTTTGTAAGAGAGAGTATCCGAGAAAAGCAAATCTGTTACCTGTAGATTTTATATCACTCACATTTGAACTCGATCAATTAGGCAGGAAACCTATTTGGAAATCCAAGTATCCTACCCCATTTTGTTATTGGTATAGGGAAAGCAAGATCTGAATTATGAAGTGCCACATCAGCACATGGAGCTTTACACTGATACTATATTAGAATGTAATTACAAGAAATAATTAAGATATGTGTAACATCTCAAGAAATGAGATCTTATATGTTCCCTGTGGAAGCAGATAAGGACTCCAAAGTTCTCTACAAGGCTTTCATGTTCAAGATCATAACATCTCAAGCATCGAATCCATAAAAGAAAAAGGAAAAAGGGAAAAAAGGAAAACCTTCATCTTCTTTAACCTGCAGCCGCATGTTCATGCATGACAACTGGGAACCTACTGAGGAGCTTCCACAGGATAAGATCTCTTGAAAGGCACGGAGAATCCACTGAGATGTGGAAGGATAATTAACCTCGCACTAAGACACCTAAATAGCCAGTTTCCTTGGAGCGGTGGATTTGGACTTGACTTGCTATTCGCTGTGAGATTGTGGCATGGCATGATGGCCAACTCCATCCAACAACGGAGGCAATGCCATTGCTTTTGCTTTTGGTGAATGCTCAGCGACCACTCGCTCTTCACACATGCCTCTTATTCCTCCTTGACTTTGAATTTCCTCTCTCTCTCCCCCCTTCTCTAATGCTGGACCTCCTATCCTAAAAAGCTTCTCTGTATAAAGTCTCATGTCACTTTAGGAATCCATTCCTCTCTCTCTCTCTCTCTCTCTCATTTCATGGTGTACAAATCTTTTAATGTGCTTGGCCATGATCCACACCACCAACTAGTCTTGCCTCTCTTTCCTCTAGGGTTTAGAAATCCCACACACTAGGGTTGTTGCAAGTGGAGCATGAAACCCACCACATCATGTGTTGCTAGTGAAGCCGGTGCAGCTTTTATGTCCATGGAGGATAAAGATTTCTCAAACTTAAGTGGTTACCATTCATTTAAACAGTGACTCAAATTTTCCATGTGAAAACCAAGTCAATGTCATGATTGTAAGGGCACACATCCACTAGTAGTAGTAGTCGTACACTTTTAATAGAGAACTCCACACCACTGTGTTTGTTGGTTGGTCAGCTTTAAAGTAATTTGAGATTTAGGAAGAATCACAAAGTCAAGTTTGATGATGGTGACAACAAAAGAATTGCTGTAGGTAGAGAGAGAGAGTCTTTGTGCAATCATTCAAGTTTGATAGGCCAACAACCATTGAAAGTATGCTCTTAGATGGGAGAAAATAAAACTTGTGGATCTTAGCCTTTTCTTTTCTTTTTCTTTTGAGAGAGAATAGGTTCCTGCATGCACTCTTGAAATATGAGTGCATGTTATGTGATTCATATTTCTCTACAGCAAAAGGAGTGCAGAGATGTTGACTTCTTTAGCACCAAACAAAATTTCGGCAAATGGTTAGACTAATAGGTTATGCTTACCGAATTGGCTTTTGGTGAAGACATCAATTTCTTATTTTAGGACCTATTGCACATGATTAATGCTTGAATAAAAGTTGAGTTCTTTTTCTTTGATAAACTGCTTGAGTTATTACATTTAATTATAAGTCAATTGAACTTTGAGATGAGAATTAGATGCACATACTGATTTAGATAAAATGCAAATCTATTTATTTGAATCTAATTAGTAGTGTATATATATATTTTTCATTTGCATAATGTTTTTTTCTTGATGTATCTGATTGGGCACAACATAATGTCAGGTAATTAGACCGTGACAGTACCATTTGTACTTCATAATAAAATTTCAAGATTAACACATAGTTTCACTCCAAAATAAAAAATGTTTTGAATGCATAAAATATTTTAGGTATTTGGTAGAATGGTTGTTGAGATTCCTTTTCAAACTAGGCATAGACAACATTACTACCCACAAAATGACAATATCATGTGCATAAAATATGTGACCAAAAACTCTATAATTTTTTTAACAGCAATCACTAGTTCACTTTGCTTTAGTCCACATATTCTATTTAGGGATTTTTTTTACATTTATTCTTTTAAAATCTGAAAATACAGTAATATGCTTTGATAAATTCTAAATAGCATATATGGCTTTCAAATAATTCACTTATATTTTTTACTTTTATATTCATCCAAAATCTCAAGTCATCACTACTAACTTAATCACTTTTATTTATAGCAAGTTTGAGTTAAAAAATTTAGAATGTCTATGAGGGCAGTGATACCAATCGAATGACAACATCTCTATTCTAATGATAAGCTGAAATAGATTAATTATGAAGTCGTCGTATATGTAAGTTTTGTAGAGATATCTATTTACATCCGTGTATATATATATATATATATATATATATATATATATATATATATATATATATATATATATATATATATATATATATATATATATATATATATATATATATATATATATATATATATATATATATATATAGCCTAAAAAGGGTTGATGTTATATGACACCCAACTAATCAATGTGAGACATATACCATCAATATGGTACCTCTTTGCCAATCCACTAAAAATTTCCAACGACATAAAAGGATGTAACGTTATATGTTGTCTCTCTCTCTCGATGAAAAGACTGCTTTGTGGTCTTCTTCTATGCCTTCGATCCTTGGGGCTTCCCTCTTCACGAGTCAACATCAAATCTTTGCACTACTAAAGCCCCTTGGTAATTGCAGTCCTCGTCTTCTTTCATGTTCCTTGCGGCATTTCGAAGGATTTATAGTAAAATTGTTATCATTTGGGGTCTGTCGCAAGTCAAAAGAAACAAAAGATACGAAACAAAAGTAGTAGAAAAATATTTCGCAAATCCAACATAGATTGCATGGAAACATCAGCACAAGTCCAGAAGTGACACGTCGACGCTAGCGAGGGACGCGTCATCCGTGACATCACCAAAATTTTTATAAATTAAATAAATTCAAAAAATATATTTTAAATCTATAAATTTGATAAATTAATATGATACATCACTATTAGATTGAGGTTTAAAATATAAAAAATATTGATATATAATTTTATAAAATATTAAAAAAATAAATAAATGAATAAAGTCACCTACATGTGTAAGATGAAAAAGAAAATAAAGGGAAAAAAAACCTTTGAGTCAAAGTGGGAATGATCCAAATTTAAACATGTGTTACATGAAGACTATTCAAAGACTGCTCTCAACAAATATCCACCAAAGCTAAGTTGATCACGGGAATTTTTTTTCTTTCTTTCTTTTTGATTTGATGAGATGCTCTTCAATCATTGCATTGCATTGCATTTCACGGATATTATACGAAATACATAGCTGCAACTTGGGAGAATGAATGTACAAAACGAGAGGATCCTCCAACTCTAACTATATTGAATTAATTAACGTGTAAGATTCTGTACTATTATTTATTATGGCCGCCACTGTAGTGTGTTCACCCCTTTAGCCGTTGTGCTCTCTCTCTCTCTCTCTCTCTCTCTCTCTATTTATCTCGTGCATACAGAGACGCCCTCTTCTTGTCTCGCACATTTATTGCGAGCTTTCTCTGTCGGGCTTCAGTTGGCTTCAGTCGTCTTCCAAGCTACACCATTTAATGTTCCTATTACTACTACTGCTGCCACTGCATATCCCTTCCCCTCGAAGATGTCTAACTTTCCTGCCTCTCTCTGCGATTCCTCTTTGAATATCTTCCACCTCGCCGTCTACAGCTCCGATCCATGGCCCTCCCCATCATCCTCATCATCTAGTCCCTGATCCCTTCTTTCTACGTGCTTTGATCTCTATTGCTTTGCTTCTTTCTGTAGCTCTTGGAGAACTGTGAGATATAGATATGCCGGGGGTGTACCTGCACTTGTCGCCTCGGGGGATGACCGGTGGAGGGGGGAGACGCGGGCCGGCACCACCCAAAGGATGGATGGCGATACGGGTCGGAGGCGCGGGGGAGGAGCAGCAGCGGTTCGTGGTGCCGGTGGGGTACCTCAACCACCCGCTCTTCGTGGCCCTGCTCCGGGCGGCGGAGGAGGAGTACGGATTCCACCACACCGGCGCCATCACCATCCCCTGCCACGTCGAGCAATTCCGCCACGTCCAGGGCATCATCGACCGCGATACCTCCTCCACCACCGCCGGAGCC
This sequence comes from Musa acuminata AAA Group, assembly GCF_036884655.1. NCBI lineage: Eukaryota > Viridiplantae > Streptophyta > Magnoliopsida > Zingiberales > Musaceae > Musa > Musa acuminata. The sequence goes on from NW_027020324.1 coordinate 661,034, forward strand.
GGAGGCCACCGCCACCACCACCTTCACCTGTGCTTCAGGGCTTGAAAAGTTCAAACCCTACGTAGCTGAGGCTTTTGTAAAAGCTTCGGTAATTTAATTTTTTATGTTTTTTTTCTTTTTGTGATCAAGTTGAAGAACTTTTTTTTTTTTTTAGGTCTTTTAGTCTTTATGTCTCGAATAATATATGAATATAATCATCTCAAAGGCAATATATATATATATATATATATATATATATATATATATATATATATATATATATATATATATAATATAGCATATTTATATGGGTCATATTATCTTGTATCTTAGATATTCCAAACAATAAGAACCTATTAATATCAGAAAAACACCAAAGTTATATACTCTCGAACATCATCTCCAGCAAGATTTTCCCAAAATAAAGAAGAAAAACTAGTGAATCATAAGATTATTTAACGAGAATTAAAGGGCAGTGCAAAAGAGGGCTTTCAAAGATCTTGTCAAATAAAGAAATTATTTTATGATTGAAACTTTGATTACTTGAGTTATGAGAGGTTGATTCTATTCTTGTTCTTTAGCCTTACGAGAAATAATTAACTCCTTTTGTAGGAATCTGAAAACATACTTGTAGTTCGTTCAATCAAAGAGACTTCGTTGTACAGGAAAACAGCATAATACATGCTATCAAGGCATCAATGGCATACATTTCAGGTACTTCAATGCACAAAGCAACGTCAGTTGTATTGATCCCTTCGAAAGCAGAGCTTCCATCAATCATTGGGGTCTCATTACAGATTATTCTCTGCAGGCATTCTCTACAAAGCCAGGATCGAAAGAATTGCAACAATAACAAACGAAGAGATGGGGTAGATAATGAACAAAGAATTACATCAGGGGATCGCAGGATTTAGTTATGTCTCACGTTTGCGCTGCGGATGGTTACGCCATGTAGATATTTGGTGTATCCAAGAAAGCTGAGCTTGCCATCTTCTTGTCTAATCCAGTCTTGCAGAAAGGAGTGAGAAGTTGTGGTGATGTTCAATTCCTGGACAGAGCAGTTCTATCAGGTTCCAACATAATTACATATACATGTATAGTTGTATTGTGGAATAATGATCAGTACCTGCGCAAGCTCTTCGACTGAGAGAACCTGATTTCCCTCCTCTTCGAAGTATGAAAATGCTGCGGTGGCTATCTGCTCCCATTGTCCCAAAGCCTCAAGCTGATAAGGGCTGATAGCAGCAGCACAAAACTCATCGAAATCCATGCTTCTGGATGATAGTGCCTCCAACTGAGTGTTGAATCATACAAAATTCAGTGTCCTTTGCGTTTTCAATGTAGAAAGATTTATCACTAGCAGCAAAAGTATCAACAGTTTGGAGAAGCAAGACAGAATGCACCTCCCGTTATGATCTTAAGTCTTAACATCATAAATGATAACATCACCAGAAGATTAATATAATACTACTAAATAGCATAAGACTAGATGCATTACCACATTCAGAATGTCAGTAACCCCGGACAACTTCATGGCTTCAGTTGTCTTTTCCATGAGTGCCTGAAAAATATGAACACTACAAAATTAACGGAACACTACCAAAAAACATATGAAAAATAACATGAAATATGAAGATCTAGCCTTCTAAGTCATAATTAATCTGATTGAAATGCCAATGAGGTTAAAAGGCAAATTTACCTTCTGAAAGTTTTGAAAGGAGATGAACCCATCTTTGTTCGGTTCTAGTAGCTCAAACTGTGATCGTAGATAGAAGAGCCCATCCTCAGTTAGAGCTTTAGATAGTGCCTATACAGAAAGAAAAAAAAGTATAAACTAGAACAAGTTTAGATTGCTAGCAAGTTTTTTAAGCAGCATTAAAATGCATGCCAGTAATAACATTGCTTGGATGCTAATTTAGTTACTTGGTTTTATTTTTTTATAGATTTGATTTACTATCTTAAAATAAATATCACTATACGAGTGCCTACAAGCCATACGACCTCTGTTCATGCCACCCATATCTTAGCTCAAAAAAGCACGAGTGTACACGAGTCTGAAACTCCATTTTATCGACAACTTATCTTTTGTATGTGACCCCATTTAATCATTCACAAAATTTTTATTTTTAAGCAATTTTTATAATTTATATTTCATAAGTTCAATGAAAAAGTTAATCTGCTTTTTTGCATTACAGACTATTTCCAAACTAAACAGCTTTCTTGGACTTGAGTTCAGCTCAGAACACAATTGTAATAAAAAGATCAAGCTGCCGCCACGCCTTACCAGTGGCTTACAACAAGCATTCTACCTTAACATTAAATGTATAACCTCTTTACAAGTTACAGTCTGTGTTGAAAATGTGAAGCATACAGATGAGGAATGACTGATGCAACAATATGCCTTTGTAACAAACTGAAACTAGCAAGTCAAGTATAAAAGTGAGCATCTAAATCTGAGCACTATGTACCTTTAGTGCAGCCTGCTTTAGAGGTGTGGCACGAAGGTATGCTTTGATTAACTTATATATAAGCATATCTAAAGGAATTTGTGTTTGTTCGCTTCGCAACCAAGGGTGAGCTGCCACATAAAAAAGCATATATCTGTTTTCAGCTGGAGAATTATGACAAAACAAATTAAGTGCAAAGGCATTAATGTTGCAGAAGAAAAGATATGAAGAAAATCATATCATATTTTAGTTTAACATTCAACGAATGCCCACCAGGTTATCATTTGATGGAACAAGCAACTTACTCAAAGCCTGAGCAGCTGTCAATCTTTTCCTGTAGTCCTTATTCAAAAGCCTTGTCACAAAATCTTTAGCTTCTGGGGATACAGCAGGCCAAGGGGTGTCATCCAAATTAGGATCGGCTCTCAAAACAGAACGAAAGATTCCTGATTCAGTTCGTGCCCAGAAAGGTCTACTTCCACATAATAGAATATAAACTATAACACCAATGCTCCACATATCTGCTTCTGTACTGTATGATTTATGTAGGACTTCAGGTGCAACATAGTATGCACTTCCAACAATGTCATTTAATCTTTCATCTGCATGACCATAGATTGGAAACTTCTGTTGAGCATCAAATATAATATGGCGACACATAAATCAAGTACAACAATGGTGATGATAGTAGCTGATATACCATAATCAAGTATATAGAGAAAACTTTTGGAACTGGAGTAGGCAAATCAGGTAAAAATTTATGAACAATAGTAGAGATTACACAATCATTGTGCTGAGGTTGCACACTAATTTACCAAAGCATACTGAACATGCAGTTAATGTAAAGCTGGAAAGTTGGCAAAAAGATTTGGGCAGCAGCTTTTAACTACATTATCATCTTTTGGCCAACTTGTTTTGCCATTGATATCTAAGCATTTGAAGTATGAAGCATGAAAAATATATTGATACTATGGTGGTACAATACCAATTATTGTTTATGAAGACTGATTCTTAGAAGTCTTGATACTTGTTAGATGTGTAGTTCAAACTTTTGATAATTAAATTTCCAGAACAAAAATTAATGATGTTATGATAAATTCTATAAATTTCCAACATAAAGTTGAGAAATAGCATCTCTGTACAACAAGCTGCTCCACATACTTATGTAAGGGTTTCAGAATACAAGATTAAAAGTATCATTAGTTTAACTTATTATTTGTCCATGTTTACTACAAAAGGAAAACACTTGCCATTCAGGTTTAAATTTAACCATGAAAACAAGCTGTACACAAGAAGAAGTTGCATCTAGAAGAACTTGGAAATAGATGAGGGCATCAATTGCTAGCAAAGAACTAATTGATTAACTTCTTTGCTTCCGAACGCCTATGGAAGTTAACCTTCATCAAAATCACACTATGAATATAAAGATGCAGGTACCAATGGCTAGCAGATATGTTTCAGAATTAAATCAATCACACTGAAGAACTTCTTCAGCCCCTAAGAACTATAGAAGCCAAACACTTTGAAATCAACTTCAGGAAATATTTTATCGAACATCACTTTTATCATATGATTTGACATACACAAGAAAAATCATTTTCAGCTAGACGATTCCAGTAAGACTCTATCTTCATGTTTGTCGCTGTCCCAATTCAGTATAAAAGACACATGAATGCATCAATATATTACAATAAATTGCCAACATTCACAGCCACTTGTTACCTGGTCTGATAAAATCAGAAAGACCAAAATCAATTAACTTCATAACAGCATTTTCATCTTTACTGGTGAAGAGAAAATTCTGTCACAACATAGAGAAGAGAAGAAAACATCAGCAACAAATACAAGTTAAATAGAAAAGGGAATTAGTAGAAGACAGAGCACAACTAATTTCCACTAATATGCAAACTACAGAGCATCAAGCATAAAATCCAAGGTAGACCTCTGGCTTTAGATCACGATGCACAACACCTTGAAGATGACAAAAGGCTACCACACCCAGCATCTGCACAATAATTGCTTTGGCATCTTCCTCTGTGTACCTTCCACCTCTTTGGAAATACAGAAATAGAAAATTTCATAAGTCCACGAGTCAATTAAAACAAGATATGGACCTTCTCTTGCTAACAAATTGACTAAAATTAAAATTTAAATTACCTGGCTAAAATTCTATCTAATAATTCTCCACCTTCACAAAATCTGAGAAAGAAAAGCAGGGAAAGATGGTGAATACCGAACAACATGAGCAAATTTCATTAACAGGCTTGAAAAGCACACATAATAATATAAATTCAGAATCATGTAAAAGATATGAAAAAGAAATCAAGTTAAAGGTATGGTGAAAAAATCTCACATAAAACCTCAATTTCATGGGTTTGTTAAAATACTGCATTTTTCGACAGATCCAAGGAATTACAACTTTCATATATTTAGAAAAGAATGTTTACTGGATATTTTTGTTTTGAAGTATGGGAATCAAAAGTCAAAGGAAATTTATTTAATCTTATCTGGTCAGAAATATCATGGCAAGCACAATTCAGGAATAAGATATTTCCAATTCATCATACCACATTACAGGAAAACTGAAAAGGAAATAAATAAGACATACTCCATGATTATGTAGACATTATGGGCATCCTCACATGCTTCATAAAATTTAACAAGATTTTTGTGCCCAGACAAAGCCTTCAGAATTTTCACCTCCCTACTAACATCTTCAATTGATATTGGTGTTGTCATCTGCCATAAAAATGATGTTAAGTATACGATTATGTAAAAGAATTGTTGAAATTCGACATTGTAGTTAATAAAAAACAAAACATGTGTAGCACATAAAAGGGCAAAGAAGTTAAAACGAAAAAACCACAAAAGGAAACAAAAGACCTATTAAGAATACAACATCAAAAGACCCCGCATTGGCGGGAGCCTAGAGCACCGGGTACGCTCTTTTTTCACATGAATCAACATCCAAATATCAACTGAAGTCATCATGAATTGGGTACAGTTTGGTATCAGTTTAAGTTAGTTCGACATGGAATGAGCTTTCACCTTGTCGTGTTTTAGATTCAGTTTTAAGCAAATTGGTATAAATTTAGTCAGCTAACAGGTATATGTTAAGGCTTAGAAGGGTCATACACAGCATTCTTTTATTTCACAAAGTTTTCAGAAGTTTCGGTATGCGATGTCCTACTGACATGACACTGCTGCAAGCATATTTATTTTATCACTTCATGTGCATGCCACATAATGTCAATATATAACGAGCACAAGATACAATGACAACAACAACAAGATGTAATGTTCCAACTATCTGAGATCAGCTATATTGGTCTCTACTGACCATTGTTTAAGGTAATAAAATTGGTCAAACTAAGAGCAGTTAAATATTATTTTATCATTTCTAAATAAGTTTTCTTAGGTCTCAACTTACCTCATCTCTAACCAGGGTTTTATTAGGTTTTTTTGGGATCCATGCCATCTTAAAGGGTTTTCAATATCTTATCTTCTAACAAAACCATGTCTAAATGTACAGGAATATAAATATTTCTAGTATCAACACAGATATCCATCTCAACATCCTCATTTTAGCAACATTATGAACCTTGATATTCTCTGATTTTAGAAAAATCAGTCTCGTAGGAGAGAAAAAGATAACAATTTTAATAAATGTCAATTAAATTAACATGCCGTTTCTAAGTTCATAACACAAAGATATTTGCAGAGTTGAGGAAAAACCCAATCAAACCCGTACTTAAATATCCAACAAGAATGTCAATAAATATAATACAAACATCAATCATACAGGGATGCAAACAACATGACACAAGAACGGATCAAACGCTAAGACGGATAGGAATTCCTCCGACGAATCCAATTGCTCTGCACAGTGCACTTCCTTATTCTTTCAGGAAGAAGTACTAGGTAGTGACGCAATCAAAACTGAAAAGAAAGGTAAAAGAGAATATTTACGCCACACATGAAGCCGCACCTTAGCTTTGGAGACGATCTTGACGGCAACGGTTTGGCCCTTGATGTCCCCCTTCTTCGCCTTAGCCAAACACGTATTCCCGAAATGCCCCCGCCCCACCTCCTTCCCGAGCTCATACTTGGACCCGAAGTTCTTTCCATACCCGAAGTTCTTATTTAGCGTAGGCTTCTCGGCATTCCCCGTACCGTCCTCGGCGGTGGTCCCCTCCTTGAGCCTCCCCGGGTCCAGGCGCTTGGCGAGCGCCGCCTTAATGTGCTTCGCGGGCGACGGTGGCGGGAAGGGGCGGCGGAAGAATCGCCGCGGGGTAGAACTGGCCGGCGAGGGGGAGACTCCGGCCGGGAATGGGCTGGCGGAGCCCTGGGTGTATGGGCTGGGCCAGCAGGAGGACGAGTAGATGGGGGTTACATGGCCACTGTCCCCGGGCTGAGGGGTGTTGGTGGCGGTGGCGGTATTGCCATCTCCGACTTCCCCACCATCGTCAGGGTGCCTCGGATTCCGGCGTCGATGGCGTCCTCTGCCCCCGCCGATGGAGATGTTCTTGCCGTGGCACTGGCCCATTCCTCTTCCACGTCCGCCGCGCGACGCCGCCGCCGCCTCTTCCCCTTCTCTTCTTCGCCTTCTTCTCTATCGGATCGCTAGGTTTCGAGGGTTTAATTCGCGAGGAGAACGCGGACGAGGTCAAAGACGCGGCAATGGGGCGGTTGGAGGAAGAGGAGGAGCGGAAGAAGAGGGAACGAGGAGGGACTTATTAAATAGGGGTCTCCAACCGTTCTACAAAGATAATATGGAAACGCCGAGGGGGCGATCTGTAAAATAGGAGGGTTCAGGATCTCCTGTCGCCGCAGCGTGCAGGAAACAACATGTGCTCAGGCGAGAGGCCACGTCTTTTGCGTCGTTATTCTGACTATCAGACACGTGGAATACGGCGAGTGGAGAACATCGTTGTATGGTGCATGAGGAAGGAGATGGGTTGGGAGGCTACGTAGACTTCTCTCCGGCAACACGGCGCGTCGGTGAGCGCGCGTTCAACACGTCTTTTTTGAATATAAAATATTACAAGAGAAGCTTAAAAAAAAAGAAAATAATGCTCAATAGCCGGAATAGAATACTTAGCGCTGAGGTGGCAGACACGCAGACGTCGGATGAACCAGTCGAAAAAACTTTGGTGGCTGCGATTGGATTCGTGCGGACATCATCGGTGGCTGATTTGTTGGTCTCGACTCACACGCAAGCAGTATGGATTAAATATGACGTCACTTCTGACGTCACGAGTCTCCGCGTTTTACCAAATTTGGAAACTTGTCATATTTTTGTTTCATTCGCTTTTATGACCCTTTGTACTGGCACTAAATGACAAGAATATACTTTTTTTGCCGGTAGCCATCTCGGAGGTTCCTTCCCTGTCAAAATATTGCGTTGACGACGCACGCGATGCCTGCTTAGATGTTTGACCTTTGAACGGGATACAAATGTTTTGAACATCCAGTGGATCAATGTGAACTGATACGGCAGGTCTTAAAGGGCGACGTGAACTAATATGGATCGATGTGAAATTGGAGAAAATATATATATATATGAGAACACAGATATTTAAAAGACAAGTCTTTTTATTTGTTTTAAGTCAACGTTGACCCGAATCTGCAAGTCAGAGAAGTAAGTCCAGACGTCAGCTGGTTGTGTCAGTCAAATCGGCATGCATAAATACAACCACCGTTCGATTGTTTCTGGTTGACCACATCGACCCGGGCATCGAATGCGTTGTCACATTCAACGTCACGATGTCGTTATAAGGAAGAATTGTCCAATCTTTTATTTTTGTTGATTATTCTTTTATGAAAATGTATTTTACTCTCTTTTAAATACAAATAACTAATTTTAAAAAATAGTAAAGAGGACATTTTGATTTACCAGTTATAATTTGCATACTTTATTCCAAGTAGTTCCACATAATTGATTGTTTTATTGCCCACAAAATTAACTCAAATTTAATTGGTTAATTGAAACAGATCTTTCCCAAAGATATTTTTAATAAAAGAAACTATATTAAATTAAGTAAATGAAGTGCATTCATTCCCCCATTTCCCATATACATGACTAATTATAATCTCACCAAAAGATCGCGGGAGAGCATGAATCTATTTAGTACATTCAAAAATCTATAAGGAGGAAGTATCTATATATTAGAAACGTTTAAGATAGGGCTAATTACATATTACCCTCTATACTTGGATACTATTAGTATTATAATCTTTGTATTTAAAAAAAATTATATTATGATCCCTATAAACTAACAAAAAATACAATATGTGATATCACATGTTGGATCAATGCAAAAATAATGGATAAAAAGATAATTTTAATATCCTTTCTGTTTCCTGAGATATTAAAATTATCTTTTTATCGATAAAATCACTAATAACGGAATGGATATTGAAATTATCTTTTTGCTTATCACTTTCGTATCGATTCGACGTGTTGCATTTTCCGTCAATACAGTTGAGTTGACGATGTTAGCATAGATGAGATTATTTATTTTATTTTTAAAATTATAAGGATCCTAAGGTAAATTAATTTTAAAAAAACACTCGTTATTGTCTCTTAAGACAAAAGAACACTCTCGAGTCATTTTATCTATGGATCCATAATGTTAGGATTAACTGAGGAGTGTTACACCTCCCTCAATCCCTCGAAGAAAGCAACAAAGAAATCGTTTGCATATCGAAAAGGATTTTATAAAGAGCAATCTATGTGTCGTGTAAATTGGTGAGTAGATCAATAATTTGTCCTCGAGAATCCAGCATTAATCCTCTCATACCAACTGTTTGTTGTATCTACAAATGCATTTCTTTTAGCTCTCGAAAAGGGATACGATGTATACTCGATTAGAAGGACTGGATCAATCATCAAAAAATTAGGATTCAATTCTATCATCGAAGACATTTCATCACGGGTGTTTCGAATCCACCGTACTATGATCATAATAAATGTCATCAGATCTCTCAAAAAGCCACAAAAGCTTTTCGTTGAAAAGAAATTTTCGATTTCTCCTCACACACAGACCGAAGTGAAAAAAATGCGGTGAATGAACTGTAGATCAATTTTATTACATGTGCTATTGATTACCTAAATGCTCCAACTGTAGATCAGATGTTAGGAGGTGGTGGCACAAAAGTTTCTTACAACATTCTCAGCCAATGTAACTCATGTTACATTCTTCATCCTTCCTTGTGGTGCTGCTCTCATATCCATCACTAAATCGATGTATTGTAATAAACCTAATTATTATCATGACTTTAAGTTTTCAAAACAAATTGGTATTATGTATATTTACTTTGAATACTTTGATTCAAACTCATTTACGGTTCCCATTCTCCCCTATAGTATGGTCGTATTTCAACCGTCCATCTGATCAATATAGACTCTAATCAGGGCTTTACAGTGAACTAGCAGTTCTTGTAGTGATAAGCCAAAAGACAGCTCCTCCAGTATCAAAGTAATTGCAGATATCAAACATTGTTCTAAAACTATTATGAGGGGTGTACGAGACCAACATCTAGTTGACGATGACAGCTTTAATCATCATGTAGTGTGGGCTCTCCATCGATAAGATGGATAGGCAACATCTCATGCATGCACAAATGGTTTCTAATTATCATTGTCCCTCGACAAACGCAGATCTTATTCTTCTCTATTATCAAGTTTCCATTTTGTCAATGCAAGTCGAAGACGATCTTTCATCAACACAGATATGGATATGTAGGATAGGGACATGAATTGTACAAGGAATACATGCAGAGGGGATCGAGAAAGAGGAGAGGAGGAGTTGGGGAAGACGGTGTTTGCTCTCGTTTGATCAATTACTTGCTGAAAGAGTCACAAAAAGGGCAAGAAAAGACTGTCATCAGTTGATGTTTTAAGCCCTGGTGGACAGCTCCCATTTCGTTCACAGGAGGGGGAACTTGCCGTGCCACCAGCTGGAGGATCTCTTGTGAGTTTTCTGTGGTGTGAAGCTGAGCCCAAACATCTCCTTCATGGCCTGCCCGTGCTCCTCAAATCCGATCAGCTCGGCCACAAGCGATGCGCTCTCTCTCACATGTTGCAGGTCGGTCTGAGTCCAGAGGAGTTGAGCCAGCTGCAGACTCCTCTGCCTGGAGTTCAACGCAATTCCCCACTTGGCGTAGAGCGCCTCTCTCTCAGCCGACGACAGTTTCTTATGCATCTCCCGACACAGCATCTCCCTCTCCCGGCGGATATATCTCGAGCTGCCAACAGCATGAACATGCATGATCTTCCATGGAGAAAAGATGGAAAAAGATGAGCATTAGAACAATGATCCTACCTTGACGCAAGACTAAATATGTGACCATCTTCTGCTGCTACGCCGCCAACGTTTCCAAGAGCGAAGCTGTTCCTTAGAAAGGAAAGCCTTCTGCGTTCGACTTCCATGTAGAAGGAGTCGGCTGGGTCGCCTTTGAAGAGTAGGAAAAAGCAAGATCTGTGGACCAAGGGGACTTCGCACGCATGCCAAAGCTGGATTATCTCCTGTTGCTCTCTCTGGAACTCCTGCGCGTCCATGGCTGCATCCTCAACAGTCTTCACAGCTTCAATGGTTTGTGATCGAGTTGCTTGAGTCTCCGGAATCATATCCTCGGTAAGCTGCAGGGAGTTGCAGAACGAGAAGGTTATATATGATACAAAAGTCATCTACGATACAAAAGTCATCTACAGGCATTTTAACATATGAATAATCTGTAATACCATAGCAGATAGAACAAAAGTAAATCCATGAATACATTTGGAATCACACCTGATCAGTAGTTTCCTCTGTCTCAATCTTTCCTGAATAAGAATCATGAGCACCGGTATCAACCTCTTCATGAACAGCTTTGATATCCTCAGTTTTTAGCACTTCAAAGGAAGTGGATTTTTCCAAGTCCTCCGATTCTCCGATTGAGAGAGTATCATTTTCTAGTCTTCTTTGATCCTCTATAGGCTTTTCAGCAAACTCTTTTAAGATGTCATGTTGTGTGCTTTTTTTATCTCGCTCAGCATTTTGGAGCCAAGACACGATTGAGCTGCTCATCATGCTTGCGTTGCAGCTTTTACTTCTAGTTAGTCCCAACTCCCTGGAATTCATCAGTGTTTGCATCGAAGGCAATGTAGATGATAATCCATCATTACGAGGCTTGACAAAATTCTCGGTCGTTCTTGTCGCGATCTTCATCGATTGCTCCTTTGCAGGTATCCAGTGTGCATTTCCTAAAGATTCTGCTGTAGGATCCCCAAGCATCTTTTCATCTGTCAAATGTAGCAGACTATCATCTTCATCATTCAACAAGAGATTGAACTCATCGCTTCTGTTTGTGCTCAAGGCATGTATCTCGATACACTGAACCTCCTTGCATTGGTCTTCGGAATCTGCATACGCAGCTCCAATGATTTCATCCCTTCCCTGTTGAGGGATGTGTTTGCTAGGTGGATTCATGGTATCCGAAAACTCTAGGCAGATGTTGTAGTTGTTGCCTTCTTCCGGCCTACCAAACATAGAAGAGTCAAAATCTGGAATTTGATACGTAACACCTGATACATCGGAGATCGACAGTGCATCTTCACATGCACTGTGTAAATAGGATAGCTCAGATTGACTGGATTCTTCCTGTGCAAAAGGAAAAGAAGCAGAGGTTGGAGAAAACAAGGAAAAAACTCGTAAGTGCAAATTCCAGCTCGAAAGGATACATACCCATTGCCTAGAAAATTGGTCATCTGCCATAGGTCGGAGTAAATGCTCAAGTCGGGACTGAGCAAGATCTCTCTGCTGCATCAGCTCCTTGATTTCTCGCTCCATCTAAACAAAGAACAGGAAGAAGAAAAAGGCAATCTATTGAGAATTGTCGAGGAACTTTTGCGGATTTCATGATTTGCATTACACTCATCATGAATAAGCTACTAGGAAATCATGGTAAGTGATCGAGATCAAAATTTAAGCTACAATCATCACAAACATGTATCTATGTGTAAGAAACTAGTCCATGTGATAAGAAATCGATTCTATCTCGACCTTTTTGATCTGGGCATCTTTTTCGCTCAGGGCATCAGGATGATACGTGATGGAGGCAGCTCCACGGTATCTCAGTTCATTCTCCAATCTTGCAAGTTCTTTCTGTAGATGCTTTATCAGTGCCTTATCAGACATCAACACATTGACGTGAGCATTAGTAACTATTTGCTTAGCACAGCTTGCAAACGAGAGAGTGTTCCTGGATTGCTCGATATGGCTTCGGGCAGGGCTCATTGTGCAGATGATGGCAGTTCTTCCATTACCTCCCAAGAAGGGTTGTAATATGCGCGTCAACTTGGAATCTCGATATGGAATGTGTCCAGTTCTCCCTTTGCTGCATAAAGAAAGTGGAATCCACAGTAAATGACAAACATTTAAAGAGAGACACTGACCTTAGCTTCTTTTAAATGAAAGAAAGATATAGGATAACAGCATTTCGATGACCTTAGCTTGCGGATGACAGTTCCCAGGGTAAGCAAGCTCCGATTGATATGGCAACCCTCTTTGAGCCGAGTACCAGCAGATGGTGATTGAGATGCGCGTTCACTTCCTGCTAAATCAATAAAATTCTGTATCCACAAGAAAGAAACTTAGCCTCCTGTTTGCTGCCTTTTCATCTGAAAGTTCAAGGGGGAAGGAAGAAGAAAGTTAGTCATGGAGGGGAATTCACATACCACAGCAGCTAGAAGAGTACTCGAACTTCCCCTTCCCGTGAATTCGTGAGCGGTACTCTGGATTGTCTGCAGATTGAGATAGAGAAAAGAACTGAATTCCTCCCGTTAAGCTAGTAGAAATCATTCAAACATCTGATCAAAGGCAAACCAGTCTCAGTATCTGATGCGATCGGGAGCTCATTTCGTTTAAGGACGTCTCTCCGACCTGTCGTTGTGCTGCGATGAATCCATATGTACGGAGATTAAAGTGTGGGAGATGCGAATGTAGAAAGATATGAACAAGACATGTTCGGTTAGTACCTTCACACACACAAAGGAGTTCCTTGAGATGCCACTGGTCCCTTAGAGTTTCCTCTGTAAGTTTCTCCACAACAGTCCCTCTCTGAGAAGGATAGGTAGCAAGTTCACTAACAATGCTTGTTGTTTCATCAAGAAGAATTCAATGATACAACAGCCATAAGTGCAATGCTTTACCTCTGCATCATCGAGAAGCCTGAGAGGAGAGGTGTCAGTGCTCAGCAGATCTCTTACCAATTCGTTGTATATCTCCATTGCCGAGAATTTTAGAACAAAATCTCTTTCCTCGTGCTGCAAAAGAGGAAAGAAGTAATGAACGAATAACTACAGAAAGCACAAGTGCTCTGCATTGTTTCTGGAAGGCAAGTGCAGGTATTTGTACCCTCTTTATGTAGTCATATATGTCTTCCATGGCATATTCGGTTATCCCGGTCATTGTGTATGTCTTTCCACTGCTTGTTTGTCCATATGCAAATATACTTGCTGCGATGAACATGTTCTACACTCAGTTTACAGTGTTCTCTTTCTTGATCAGGAGGAGTACTCGGACAAAGGTTAATAGACTGATACAGGCAAAAAAATTCAGAGAATGTTCCGCTCACCATTGATTCCATCGACGACAGAGAGAGCGACTTCCTTAGCTCCTTCATCATAAACATGTCTCGTGTCGCACTCGCACCCAAATACTTTGTCTAATCATCATGAACAAGAGGGAGATGAGGATTGCGAAAAACTGCAAAACTGCAGTGCATATAGTGTTGTGCGAATTCTCAGGATGTTAAACTGCATAATCCAAGAAATGAATTTTCTTGGCTTTGTCATAGGAGAGCAGAAACTAAGAATCACACAAGAAATCCTTCATAAAGTCCTAAATATGAAGGCAAGACCATGGGATCTGCCCCCCAGTCTGCTTCCATAATATGAAGACAAAAGAATCATTCGCCAGGGAGAATCATCATGCACATTCACCGAAATGCTGAAGGTGCACCAATATGCTTCCGAGACTAGTGCAAAACATGCGTAATTGTGTTCAGAATAGGAAGAGAAAAGCTAATCAATGTGGAGCACTCACCAAATGTGTAGGCTGTTGGATACATTGTTCGCTCGGAATGGGCGTTCTTGAAGACGATGGTGGTGTTGTTCCTGCACTCCCAATCCGAGGGGTCATTCCTCCCAATCTCCTTGGCATTGAGGGGCCTTACCCTCACCGAGACCAGTATCCTCTCCTCCTTCCTTCTCCCCTCTGCCTTCTCCCATGGCGCAACCTCGTCATGGCCGATTGTTCCCATCCCTCCCCTGTTCAATGCCAATACCAATTCAGAGATTTCTTTGAGCTTAGTGGATGCAGTTCCTTAATTGCTGACTGATACATTTAATCAAACACCATCACCGATCGTTCCACGTGGGATCTTCCTAGAGAAGAGAGAGAGAGAGAGAGAGAGAGAGAGAGAGAGAGAGAGAGAGCGAGAGAGAAAGAAAATGGCAAACCTGTGGGATCTCCAAATATCTGCTACGCCAGAACTGAGAGGAGGTGGAAGGGGAGAGAGAATAGACGAATGACCTTCTAAAGAAGGGATCATAAGGTACGTGCTCCAATATATACTTTGTTGCAGATCTTGACAGCAAAAGAGAACCGAGAGAGAGGGAGAGGGAGAGGGCTGCAAAGCGACAGAATTGTCCGCACAGATCGCCGGGACAAAATGAGAGCCGCTGAAACGTAGCTGGCGCTGCAAGCGAAGCACTCTCTCTATCTATAGACCGGACAGTCTCTTGGCCTTTCTCCAAAGGCTGGCATGAACATAAGAGATCCCAAAATAAGTTCCTCCGACTCCTCCATGGCACCCAGGAAAAGGACGTGACTTCATCATCCGTAAGACTGCATGCGTCGAAGAAAAAAGATACCAGGTAGGGAGAAACAAGATGGATTGCGCTCATGGGTGATTGGGTGGTAGGGCATGGCATCAGGCATTCACGCTCGTCAACTGCAGCTGTAGCTTTCATGACCGCATCACGGCATGCAGATGTTCTTCTCCTCCTGGCATGGTGCATGGTTTGTGGTATCGGCTGAATCCAATATGCTCCATCTGTATCAGTGCCACCCATGATTGACGTAATATTTGGGTTGATTACTCCGTTTCGTACTTGATATTGATTGGAAGCAACCTGAATTATATGAAAAGTAGGCTCGAGCCTGAGGGCGAAAACAGCCTGGTAGATTGCAAGCTAGTCATCTAAATCTAAAGCCCAAGTCAAGGGAGAGCCGGATTTGAAATTGGATCCGCCCATCAAATGACTCACGACATGAATTTTCATTAAATCTGACATCCGTGTAAATCCAATTCATATCTAAATAACAATGGACAATAAATATTAACATTATGTTTTAGAGAGAGATCTCCCATCCCCTTTCTCGGAAGCTCAGTTTTACTCTTGCTCTAGTGCCTCACCTTATTATAACTATGTGAATCTAGATCATACTTAGATCTATCAGGTCTAAGAAGTCTAGATCGATCAGGTCTTCACAAGACCGTTCCTTGGCCTGGCGATGAATCTAGTTCAAATATTTGCATCCTCCTTTAGATAAGTTTTTAATGCTACTATCCTATTTGTCCCTTTGCTTGTTTTCTCTTTGTCAAAGCTTGCCTCTGTGCTGTTGGTGAGCTTGATGCTTGTTGGAGACTAGACTATGACATTACTGTCGTCGTCCTCCCAAGCCTCTCAACATGTTACGTGCGTACTTGGGAGTAGATTAATCTGGTGCTTCTTTCCCTTTTGTTTCTTTTGAGAGCTCTAATAAAATCTCTCCTTCTTCCTTTTTTCCTTATCTAATCCATTCGCCCTACTTAACTCTCTAATGTCACCGACTCCTCTCAAACCCCTTCATTCCTTCCTTCCTTCGAGGGAGATCCCTTCCTCTTATTTACACATGCCTTTGAAAATATCTAAGAGATGCAATGAATATCACATTTTGTAAAGGATTATGATTTAAAAAATATATATTTTATTAACAAATGGTTGACTTTCAGCAAAAAAAAATAATTTCATTAGGTCTATATTAACATGAAAGACTAAAGATGGGTTTAATGCGTATACTTTTGGATTATAAGTTTTATTCTTATATTAGTTCTTTAAAATTAGAGTTTTTTTCTAGTAAAGATAAATAATAAAGATAGATAGTGTTTGATTTAGGACATTAATTGTAATCAAATATTCAAATTAAGCACTTTTTTATTTTCTTGGTTGCTAATAAAATTTAGAAAATAATTATTCAACATACCAAATAGGATGATGTTATTTTTGTTAGTTTAAATAAATATAAATATTAAAATAAATAAAAAAAAAATAAAAAAATCATTAAATAGATGGCTCACCTCCTCCTATTTAAGGAGAGTGATTCCTCTCCTTCATTCCTCACTAAGTTAAGTATATCAATAAGAGAAACGTTGAGTTACAACGTACTTAGGAGAAACGTTAAATTGCATCGTACTCAGAAGAAATGTTGAGTTGCATCATACTTAGGAGAAACGTTGAGTTGCATTGTACTTAGGAGAAACGTTAAGTTGCATCGTACTTAGGAGAAATGTTGAGTTGCATCGTACTTAGGAGAAACGTTGAGTTGCATCATACTGAAAAGAGGTAGTTTTCTTGTCTTTCTTAAAAATAAATAATTTTCTTTGATCGTTAAGTTGCATCGTACTTAGGAGAAATGTTGAGTTGCATCGTACTTAAGAGAAACGTTGAGTTGCATCATAATGAAGAGAGGTAGTTTTCTTGTCTTTCTTAAAAATAAATAATTTTCTTTGATTCCTTTAAATTTTAAATTTTTATTTTTAGATTAAAATATGTTATATGTAGTTTTGAAGTATTTTTATTCCTTTAAATGTTAGTTTTTATTATTAAATTAAAAAAATATATTATATAAAATTTCTAAGATATTTTTTTTATCCCTTTTGAGGTTTAAAATTTTTATTTTTGAATTAGAATATGTTAAAATTATTTATGTCATATGTATTTCTAAAATTTTTATCTTGAATGCATGATATTTAATTTTTAGATTTATACAATACTTAGATTTAGAATGATATTTCCTCTTATAGAGTTTAGCTTTTCAATCTATTATTATTTATTATATTTTAATGACTTATTATTAATGAATATATGCTTGATTATAATGATGCAATTCAAAATTAAGAAAATTTGTTATATTTGAATTGAAATCAATCAATATGCTCAACCCATAGATCAGGTAACTCACAGGTTAAGCCCAACCCACAAGTTAAGTCATAGCCCATAAACTAAGCCCAATCAATAAACCACGTCAAGCCTACAAGTTAGGCCCTAGCTCACAAGCTAGCTCAGCTCAACCCAACATGGATAGTCATGTGCGATGCACATAACAATCCATGAGTTTTCGACTGATGGCCCAACTTGATGTGGTGTATGCATAGTCATATATAATGTACATAACTCATACATAAGCTGATTTAACCTTGCTTAGTATTATATAATCTAGTCCATTGCTCTTATTTTGTTGAATTTGAGCTAAAACATTGATTGAAAGAAAATCAAATTTAATTAGTTGAGATTGATTGAGAGTGATTCTGAATTAGTTTGACTTATTTAAGTTTGTTTAATTTAAATTGAACCTAATATGTTCCAAATTATATAGATGATTCTATATCGAATTCTAGTGAAGAGCAGATCTCCCTCTATCGCTAGGTAGAGCTAGTTGGATTTATCTTCATGTTAACATCATTATTTTTTTTTTTTAACTATGATTACTTTTGACTTGTAATTTACTAAATAAATAAATAAATTATAATAAATATTTACAAAGTTATGCATATTAATAAAGTAATATTCATTTATTTAACTCTCAATAATGCCCTTGTGGAAGGATGTTTTACTCCTATAATTTTTTTTTTCATTATATGACAATAATAAACTAATAAGCTTTTACCAAATCGACTAGTCAACACTTTATGATTTTTTTTAGTTTTGGAGAGTGCATACTACCTCAATTGTTTGTTTATGCTGTAAAACGTTTGCCTCGATAAATTTCAAAATAATTTCTTATATATTTATGCATATATAAGGTTTATCATTAATAATTCTAATATCCACCATCCTATAGCTTTTTAAAGTAAATATACTTTTTTTGAGCAAAAGATATTTCTGTTCTTCAGAGTGTTAATAAGAATAAATCTAAAGAGGTTTTGAACCTTGAAATCATATCATAAATCTTATTATCTAATGTTTTCCTAAATTATATATACATATTACATATTTTTTATTTAAACTATTTCCAAACTATTAACTATTCAATTAGGTAACGACTCAAACTAACAAGAGATACAATCTGATTTAATTCTAATTCTAATTAAGAGATTGTGTGATCAAAATTGAGAAAAAAAAATCATAAAAAATTCTAAGACACGAATCTCTGTCTTAATACATATTTTCGGGTTTGATCGAAATTTTATTTCCGACAATGTGATTCACTTATACAACGAAAAGCCTGTCGAGAGTGAAACTACACCTTTGGAAATTATATCGACTTTGGGGATTATTTTTCAACCAACCCGATTTAAGTCAGGGCTAATGCACTACGCCAATAATTGGGACATCACTCACGTATAAATGATTCTCGATATACCTTATTAATGTCATATTACCTAAGTTATATCCATATATCTCGAACTCGATCCATTAATTAGCTCCCAATCTCACTCTAAATTGACCAAACCCTAACTCGAGCTAATTGGACGTCAAAATTTAGCTTATATATACCTGAAAATCTAAAATATATTATTATATCTGATAAAGCATATTTTGGGTCCAAGACACGTCACAATCGATACCACGCCGCACCACAGTTGGGTTGGCAAGGGAAGCACCTCACATGCTAAGTCAAAATCCATACCGAGGCACAGTTGGGTTGGCAATGGGAGCACCTCACATGCTAAGTCAAAATCCATACCGAGGCACTGTTTGGCATGTCCCGTCCCGAAGGCTCGGGGCGACGTCGTCTAACGTTGTCCCGCGCGTCTCAGGACAACGACCGCACAGTACCATCTCATCCCCCAAGGATCAGCCGCCACGTCGAACCCGCGTGCGACCGACCCTTGTGCAATAATATAAAAGCTCATAGCCGACATTCGATCGAGAGGGGGGGGAGGCAAAAATAATTCAACCCACAACTGACTTACTCGTCGAAGGGGCCAAAGTCGGGAATCATCCGATGAAGGTAATTCTTGGAGGAAAGCGACCGCCATCGAGTCGCGAGCGTCTCAACTTGGGAATTGTCATCCAATGTACGAAGGCAAGCTGCAGACCAGCATGGAGAAGACATTGCCCAACACAGACGGCGTCCAGACCGAGGAACGTCGATCAACACCGAGTTGAGAGGGCCCAGCCTCCCTCGGCATCCTGCTAAGCCGACAAAAGACTTCCGACATCGACTCGTGGATCAAGTCGTGTCGACTTGGTACATTTATTCACAAAGGAATTGGAAAATTCCAACTCCAAACCCCTACTCTTTGGCTAATAACATTCATTGATTGACATGTAGTCATTATTCTTGTGAGATTTCTCGGATCAGCAGTCAAAAGAGTTTTACTAAAAGCACGATATGCTTGCTTCTTCATGAATAAAAGTTGAATGCAGTTGTCTCTCCGTCTTTTCTGTGTCTAGCTTACGTTGTCACACATCAGAGAGAGGCGCGGGAAGCAGCATCTCATGCTTTTGGCTCACTCAAGCAAAGCCCGTCAATACCTCGTAAAGCCATAGGAGGCTTAAAGGGCGGACGAAAGGTGAGAGGCAGTGGCCCCCTTCTTCCTTCTCACGCCTCCGTGTTTGCTTTGAATTCTTTCACCTTCCTTCTTCCGCCATTCCTCCAAGCTTAGGCAACGGAAAATGCCACAACATATATGTCGACCTTCTTGTTTCCACACTCCCTAACATGATTAGCCTTTTCGTTGCAATTAATGAGTGCACAGAAATCTTTTCCTTTCTTATTATAATCTATCTTTTAGATTTCCATTTGCGATTAAGGAAGGTATGAGTCATATCGAATGGACGAGGAAGGAGTGCTCGATCGATCTATTTTGACTTCGTCTGAAACAAAAGGGTGGAGCTGATGAAGCGCCATCATATGATCGATCCCTTGTATCTTTTGCTGTGGCCTGATCTGCTGTTACTGTGTCCGATGCAAAAGGGAGAAGCTATTGGCTTATCTGCAAAAGCTTATGGGATCACTTGTGCAGTACTAAAGTTCATGTTCTGAATGTTTATGGATTCACCAATCTTGATTTAGGCAACAGCACCCCAATATAATTTAACGGTGGAACAGTCGCTATATCAGCTATATACATCCAAAAACACTAATCACACAGTGGGCCAGCATCATCCATGTGTCAGTACATGTCTGATGATTCCTTCCCCCAATTTTAATCAGCTGATCATGTTGGAAAAGGGGACAAATCTACCTTTTCTTTTCACCGATCTTAACATGTATCATATCCAACGATGTAGAAGAAAGAGCCTCTCTCTGAACCATAGCAGTGATCCTGTGAACCCAACATGCTTCTGCAGAACACAGGCCGATAAGCCAATCCGCTGTGCAACAAAGCCAAATGTGCTTCCAACCTTGTGGCTTTAGCTCACTTTTAGCTCCACCATGGGCGATGACCCCACTCCCCACCGAGTATGTGGCCTCTCGTGCCAAAGGATGCTTGTGATCAGCTGACAGCACCATTCCTGTCGGTTACCACCTCCCTCCCTGACCTCCCCCTCCCTTTGTCCTCTCTCCCATATTCCCGTGATCGTCCTGTGTCTTACTTTACCCCATTGTATAAATATTGGAGTCATCTTCCCTAGGCGACAACATGCATGTAAGACTCAGCTTATCAGTGCATTAGCCTTTTTAAGTATACTCCCCTCCGAGCTAATAGTAGTCATGACACCCTTCTTTCTTCTTCAACTACTGCTTTCTGTGTCGCTGACATTGGCAAGTAGTCATGACTACCATGAGGCTTTGAGCAAATCTATTCTCTTCTTTGAAGGGCAGAGGTCCGGGAAGCTCCCCCCGGACCAGAGAGCCGGATGGCGTGGAGACTCCGCGCTGTCCGACGGCTCGGAGGCCGGGGTCGACCTCACCGGAGGCTACTACGACGCCGGCGACAACGTCAAGTTTGGCTTCCCTATGGCCTTCACCACCACGATGCTGTCATGGAGCGTTATCGAGTTCGGCGAACTGATGCCGACCGACGAGCTCCGCAACGCCGCGGTGGCCATCCGATGGGCCACGGATTACCTGCTGAAGACCATCTCCCACCCCGGCCTTGTTTTCGTTCAGGTCACAACTCACTAGCACAGCTTCACTGGTATCAGTAGCAGCAAACCGTAGTAGCAAATAAACTTGGCCAAGCTCTGCATTTAGGTGGGGAATCCTATAAGCGACCACAACTGCTGGGAGCGGCCGGAGGACATGGACACGGCGCGGACGGTGTACAACGTGAGCGCAGACAGACCGGGGTCGGAGGTGGCGGGCGAGACGGCGGCCGCATTGGCGGCAGCGTCCATGGTGTTCCGTGACATTGATCCAGGCTACTCCCAGACGCTGTTGGAGAACGCCATGAGGGCGTTCGAGTTCGCCGACACCTACAAGGGGGCTTACAGCGATGACCCGCAGCTCAAAGCTGGAGTGTGCCCCTTCTATTGTGACTTCGATGGGTATCAGGCAAGTCACTCTGCTCTCTTCGTTCTCATCGGTTTAGGCATACTGTGAGTTGATTGCAGTGTGTGATATTAGGCAAATTCTTAGCATATTAGGCCACTAATTGTCATCACTTGGAGTAGGGCTATTTGCACAGCCACATGTACAACCTTGTCTGTTGTCCTTGCCTCTGTCTTTTCGGCTGTCAATTCATAGAGAGGGGGAGGTGATGGATTCTCACTTACCACATGTACGATCGTAAAGCTTCATGTGAAGGGCTGCTTAAGGTGAATTGTGGATCCAAAGTGGTCCGATCTACATGATTAAAGATCATCTTGAGGAATTCCTATACTCGAATAAGAATAAAATTTGTGAGGTGACATTAATGCATGCATTTGTAGTTTGTCTATCAAACAGGGTAAAGTAATGCACATTTGGCCTTGCTGGGAACCCATGGTGCAAAATTCCCACAGTGAGCTGCTATTTTTCTGGAACATGTTCTTGCTTCAATGCAGCAGTATGAGAAGTGAGGTTTTAGCTCTGCTCTGTCTGCCAAACAGAACAAGTTCTGTGCAACCTAAGGCACTGTTACGGTCATGAGGAACCCAAAATCATCATTATCTTGGCACCATAGGACCACAAGGCTTATTGATTGATCTGATCTCAAGAGTCATGCCAATGTTGTCTGGTGTGCAATCCTGTCTGCAGCAGAGCCACCCCATAGTCAACCTGGATTGTGGCACCTACATGTTCTTGGTGTCAGATTCTAGTGTGAGTGGAAAAGATCAACCCTTTTGGGGTTGACTTCATTCCTTGGCCTTGAATTCTTTCCACATCTAAAGGGGTGGTCAATTGACTCAGGATGAGTTACTATGGGGAGCAGCATGGCTAAGAAGGGCCTCACAAAATGACTCTTTCCTCGACTACATCCAAAACAATGGTAAAACTCTCGGAGCAGATGACAACATCAATGAGTTTGGGTGGGACAACAAGCATGCCGGCCTCAATGTTCTTGTCTCCAAGGTTAACTAATGCCACATACTGCACATCTACTTTTGAAGCTCCTTGAACTCATCGTGTCTCCCTGTCTCTGTTCTTGATGCCTACAGGAGTTCATGGAAGGACAAGCTCTCTCTCTGGAATCCTACAAAGAGTTTGCCGACAGCTTTATGTGTACACTCATTCCAGAGTCTTCATCCTCACACATCCAGTTCACACCTGGTGGGCTCATCTACAGGCCCGGAGGCAGCAATATGCAGCATGTGACCTCCATCTCCTTCCTTCTCCTAACCTATGCCAAGTACCTCTCCAAGTCATCGCAGACCGCGAATTGCGGCAGCATCCAAGTTGACCCAGCATCCCTTCAGCTTCAAGCAAAGAAACAGGTACATTAATTACTGGAAGAAAAAAGAAGAGAAGAAGCTTTCACGAGTTCTAAATTTGATGCATTTTGTTCTTGTCAGGTCGATTATTTGTTAGGCGACAACCCCATGAACATGTCATATATGGTCGGATATGGCGATCGATACCCGCAGAGAATTCACCACCGGGGTTCTTCGTTGCCGTCAGTGTCGAGCCACCCTCAGTTTATTGCATGCAAGGATGGCTCAGACTACTACAAGTCTGCTAACCCTAACCCTAATCCCCTCGTCGGCGCGGTGGTCGGCGGGCCGGGCGAAGATGACGTTTACGAGGATGATCGTGCCGATTTCCGGAAATCCGAACCGACTACCTACATCAATGCTCCATTAGTTGGAGTCCTGGCATACTTTGTGGCAAACCCTAATGCCGGCCTCGTGCTGACTTAGGCATGAATGAAGAATTCGTATGTACATAAATGAAAACAAGAAGAAGAAAGAAAACAAATAGAAGAGAGAGTGTCTCAGAGATCTGATTGAACACCCTAAATATACCACCATATGTTTACCTAACCGAAGAGTGATGATCGTTTTCGGTGCATACAACCCGAAGGTTTTCTTGAGGGAGATGTATTGCAAGTCAAGCTTTATATTATTTTGTTTTGGTTTTGGTTTTTTCCACATGAATTAAGTGTATTACATTTCATAGTTATATAAATCATATTGTGCTCTATGTTCATCTTTTGTTCACCTAAATAATGACTTTAAGTAGTGACAAGCATCATTTAAATTCATGAATTGCTGAATTTTCTGATCTGGGCAAATATATGATGCATTATCCATGACAACTTTTTGCATCAACATAGGATGTGAGTATAGTTGACAAATAATTACAAAAAGAAAATAAATAATTAAAGAAATCTGAAAACATTGAGCCTATGAATTTTGGAGAATGGTATTTAAATAAGTTTTACAATTGTATCCATCAGCTAATTTAATTATCCATAAAAGTATTTTGATAACTACGTTAATCATGCAATATAAAAATATATATTAAAAGATTTATCTTTATATTTATATTGATTAATTATACAAATAATTTATATAGAAGACAATGATACATAAATGTTTATTTTGGAAGACTTTGGAGGCTTTAATATTATAAATATGAGATCTTTTATAAAGAATTCATTTATATTTAAAATTATGATTTCTAATGATATAAGATAATATTAATTAGATGAATAGCAGAAAAGATAATCCTTACCCTATTTGCCTCTAAATACATTTGATATTTAAACACAAATATAAATAAATACAAACTTAAATATGTTTAGCATTTAAAAATTTATATAAGTTTAACTAGATGTTAGGTAGATATAATTTGATTAATCAAATATAAGAGCATAGCACTAATAACACAAATCTTTTAATTAATATGACAATATAGCTCAGTTGGTCAGAGCGTAGCACTGATAATATTGAGGTCGCTAATTCAATCTCAAATTTTATACAATTGTTAATTTCTTCATACATATTATCATATCCTAAATATTCAGATTTCACCAATATCTTATATATAACCAATGCCATCAAAAGACTGAATTGCTTATGAGAATCTGTATATCTAATCCTAAATGATTAGAATTTTTGAATATCTTTAAAAGACATCTAACTAATTACTATATATATATAATAGAATTTTTTAATATCTTTAAAAGACATCTAACTAATCACTATATATATAAAATAGAAGGTAAGGTTCAATGGTAAGGAACAAGGTGTAGCCTATTTTTCCATGACTCTTTCATGCCTATCTCATGTTAACTAATTGTTATTACATGTTTGAGAATACATGTGGAAAAGATGAGAAAAAGAAAATTATGGCTTTACTTGAAAAATGTCAACGACAAAGTCAAGAAAGAAAAATCACATAACTGGCAAGCCATAATACCCTCAATAACAATGTGCTAAAGTAAAATTATTTTTATTTTATTATTTATAAAAATATAAAATTTTCTGATATCGTACAAGCTCGCATTTGAATGTCTATGTATAATCGAGATCACTAACATTTTCTTTAACTCCTACTTATCTCAATATCAACTAAGTAAAGAAGATCTACAGAAACTGGAAGCCTGTCCAACTTTCTCCTACCAAATTTTAATGCTGCACATGACCAATGGGTCTTCACCGTCTGGTAAGTATAATTCTGACACTATCAGCTCTCCTCGTCGAGTCACATAGGTTACGGAAGCAACGTCTAATCACCAGCATCAAGAGTCACCTATTCCTCACAATCACCGATAGAGATCCAATAAGAGGTTACCATGCCTATCCCGACTTGTTGGATCCGTAACATTCTCTCGTCACTAACACAATAGTTGAGAAGGGACCATAACCCCTCGTTAATAACCGATGGTATGACCTAGTTTCATAAGCTTTTCCCTTCGTATGATCGACAAAGGGATCTCATCCTGCATAACCCAAAGAGCAAGAGGATTAGATCAGAGGAGCCATCCTCACAGTCCACCCCAAACAATGTCCTTGGGGCACATACCGATAAGTCATCCTCAATAAATGCTTTCATCATGTGAGGTAAGGAGTGGGGCCTTCACGAGTATCTATCTATGCCACAAGACGCTCAAGTATAAAAGTCGAGTCCCGATCCAAGCACCGATAAGTGGGCAAAAGCTTTTTACTCTTTTACTTATATGATTAATCTTCCTCTTTAGCTCTTTGATTTAAGCATCAAAGGGATTGAACCAGAATGCTCCCAATGCAGACCCGTTGTGCAAGACCCCGACATCACCCGAAGACACGACTAGGAGGTAACCTAGTAGCAAGGATGACGCAGCTCATCAAGCTCATCAACCTGACTTCACCATGAGGGTTGGATCGCACTCGACGAACCATCTCTCCCGGTGGGCTCCCCATACAAATCACCCAGCTCTCCTTGCCAACCCTCTTTGTTAGCACGGAAAAATCATCACAAATGAGCTATACTTTCGATAATGAACCAATCCAACCGACCAATCAGCTCACGATTTTCATGTGTTAACATCGTACGATAGATGAATTGAGTGCTTGTTGGCGTGGAAAATAATGAGGTTCGATAAGTCATCTTCAATTTTGTTTTCATTCCACATTATGAGAGTATAGACACGCAAAGAGCAAACAAATCAACGTTTTGTGTGGACAGAAAACGGTGGGGTGGAGTTATCAACCTCACAAGCCATTCAGAATAGCAAAAAAATATAAGAGATGTGATAATTTTCATACCAAAACATATCAATCTAACTGGTCATTCAAAAGACCAAATTGTCCTAATTTGACAAAGGCTTTCATAATCAACGTTTCTAACATTAAATTTAATTTAATATTTCAACAAGATCAAAAAATCAAATGATTTGGGACAAAAGCTTAAAGCAGGAAATGAATTTTCATTTGTGCTTGATCCGATTTTGGCCACCTAAATCTTATTTTACGTATAAGCTTGAGGTTGAATGATCAATAATTGAACATATAAAAGTCTGTTCTAATGATCCGCCGGCTTTGAAACCTGATGTTTATGCGTGGAACTGCAACAAATCAAATGAAAAGGCTGGTTTAATTGAACACGCCTTCCTTACTATCATCTTTTTACAAACCATTGATACACCTGCCAATTACACCATGCTGTGGAGCTGTAGTTTGTGCAGGCTCACACAAACAATCATCAATTCAAAGAATTAAGGATGGAATCTCCATCTCGTTCACCGGATTTTGTATGATAAGGCCACCGGCGAATTCTTACTGCTGCGGTTGGCCGGCGGATTCCCGGCACACTTCTTGGAAGTCATGCTGCCAGGGGATCAAGCTCCGTGCAGGGAAGCAGCAGTCGCAGTCCGCTTTGCACCGCAGCGGCCGGCATAGCCAGGACGACGAGGGCGCCTCCCCGGCCTTGCGCGGGCCCGTCGAGGCCGCGTCCCTGAGCGGCCCCCAACACTCCACTTGGTTGAACTCGGGGAGGTTGGAGTGGAAGTAGACCCACACCATGGCCTCCTCCAGCTCCGGATAGTTGTTGAACAAGGTCTCATCCCCATGAACGAACGCCTTCAGTACCTTCACCATACCCAACGCAAAAGTTCCCATCAGCAAAACAAAGAGGTGCAAGCGTGAGTAAGACGAGTGCATGCGCGCGTACGTACCACCGGGAGTTCCTTGTTGAAGATGTAGTAACGGAGGTTGGCGATGAGGTCGAGGAGGAAGTGGCCGCCGCTAATGTGGCAGTGGACGTGCAGGGACATCTTTCCTTGGACCTTCTTCCACTCCGCCACCACCTCGTCCCTCTGCAGCCGGTTGTACCAGCCCTGTAGCTGCTCAACGAAACAGGGAGGTTTAGCTGTGTCACAGATTTGGATATCAGACGAGACGAAGACAGATAGCTGAATCGGGTACCTGCGCAAGGTTTATGGTGTGGGAGATGGCGAGAGTGATCTTGGCGGTGATGTCGCTGTGGGTGAGGGTGTACGTCCTGGGGAGTTTCCCTGGGTGGTTCTCCTCATCCACCCCTAAGAACTGTACCTTCAGCTTCGACGCCTCGAATATTGATGGCCCAAATAGCCTCGCAACCTGAGGGCAAGTACCAAACATGTCGGTTGCTGTAATAGATGGATTCTCTTATTTGAAAGCCATGTAGCAGAAGGAATCTCGAAATCTATACTTCAAGACCATTCACTAGTTGAGAGTATACCGGAGCTGTGGACTGCCTTCTTCTCTTTGGTTTGCTGAAGAATAACAAGGGACTCCTTTTCAGATCAACACAAAGGCTGTGCTGCTTCAGTTGAACAGGCAGCAGAAACGTAGCAGCTGCAGAACCCATACTCAACAAGGAGCAAGGTCGTGAAGTGGCAGGGGATGGATCGGTTAGCCTCCTCCAACCTCTGCAGAAGGAAATTAGGAAGACTTCCTTCGAGAGTTTGGAGAGTTTTGGAGAAGATATGGGAACAGAATCGATAGAGTTGCGGCTCTTTCTTGCGTTACTTGGGGGATTCAGTCGAACTCTCTATGCGTCTTATAGGAAATATTTAACTGGAGGACAAGCGATCTCTCGCTGTCGAGCACTTGGCAGCACGAGGCGTGCGGGAACGGCAATTGAATCTTGCCAACACGTCTCTCGTATACCCGATGGACACGTTCGAGGCAATTTCCCATGATCCGGAAAAGATCAACCATCTGTTAACCCAAAAGTGTTCTATGTGATCGCCATGCTATTATCGTCTTATTAAAATAAATTAATTAAAATTTCATATATATATATATATTATTTTTATTTCATATATAAGTAGTATCTCCCACGATTTGCTAAGTATGACCGCAACAGTATGACCGACTTGCTCTACAGCGAGTGCATGGTTTCACGTTCTTCAATAAATTAGAACTGCCGTCCGGTCTAATTCACCTGCTTGACTTGGACCGGTCTTGGTTTTTCATCCTATTCGAGTCGATCTCCACGTTTCCAAATGGATTTTCTCCTCCTCAAAAAACATTTGTATTGAAATTTCATGGGGTCAAAGTGAATGTATCAAAAGTTTCAGGAGAACCACGTTGGTTTATGATCGCCATCTCTGCATCGGTCAATATACATGCCGTATCATCGTCTCCATGATTGGAAATACTACTAAAATAATTAACGGCATATCTACTAATTTGAGTTCTCGGGAACAGTGTCTAAGCATTTAAGTTTCATTTCTACGCGACAAACATATAAATATCTTTCGGTATAAGATCATTTAGCGTACGTTTATCCTGTGAAATGAATGAATTAATAATCATCGAAGGAGACTAATCGGATGTCATATAATCGAATACATATAGCTGATGAAAAAAATAGAAGATAAGAACAATTATTGAATAAGTTTTATTGAAAAAGTGAAGAAACTTTATTAAAGAAATGAAAATACATTGAAGAAGCTTTATTAAAAAAATAAAAATACTTTCAATACACTAATATGTTCCCTCTCTTGTTTATATAGATTAGGAGAAAGATTTTTCTCAATAGAATAGAGGATTTTACTCAACAGAATAGAAAGATTTTCTCGTATAAATAGCATGGGCCACAAATACAGCACAAAGAAGGAGA
This sequence comes from Musa acuminata AAA Group, assembly GCF_036884655.1. Lineage (NCBI taxonomy): Eukaryota > Viridiplantae > Streptophyta > Magnoliopsida > Zingiberales > Musaceae > Musa > Musa acuminata. The sequence goes on from NW_027020324.1 coordinate 690,675, forward strand.
GAAGAAAAGAAGAAGAAATCTAAGGAAAAGAAAAATGAAATAGGTTTCTTGTGATAAGGAATTATTCGTAAAACGAGGATTGCGTGCACGAACAGGTGGTGCGCGCCCAATTGTATCAATTGGGTCCAACTTGCTCCCTGCAAATTTCCCAGACAAGTCCACCAGCGGTTGGTGTCGCGTGCAAACCTCCACCACCAATTTCTCTACTCTATCAGGAGGCGGCTCTCCGTGGAGCCCACCGACGATGACGTACGCGTGACCGACCATCGTGGATTCCACCGGTCAACGTTGTGAACCGAGTCGCTTGCGTGAGAAAAGGCCGACCCGAGCTCTATTTTTCGCTTATAAAATAATAAATAATCGATTAATCACCTGCAAAAAAAATACCATACCACAAGTCATAAATATCTCTCTCTTACATAGTCGATTACTATTCAGTGACATAATGACGTCGACACTCCAACAAACATTTAGTTCCGACTTGCTTTCGGTTCAACGTCTTTAAACTTATTTCAACACGTGATGCATTCTCAAAACACCTATTTCTCTCCCATGAACATAGAACAAAAGATAGTTTCTTCTAATGCTATTACATCTAAATAATAGATGGAATGTATGTGTCTTATTCAGTTTTATATGGGCAAATACTTTATTTTGAAACATTATAAGGATTAATATGTCCAACTCTTTTACGTAAGATTATATTTACAGGGAATTAAATGAATTTCTGTTCTTTTATTTGTTTCTTTTCTCTATCTATCTAATAATGGAGTTCTTCTCTCATATTGAGAAGTCTTGGTAGAATATAAGTATATGATGAACATGATGATTAGTTACACCAAAATTGAAAGTTTCATTAAGTAGATCATCAAGGTTAGCATGAAACCAATGACTCTAAGAAATATAATACTAACATAAGGGGAACAGTAGGAATACATTTGTTTACCTTTCCTACAACTCGATATCATTAAGCCAACAAAATACTGTAGGTGTTGTACCTCTTCTACCTCATTACATGACTTCTTCGACCTCGTATCCACGGTTGCCTTCTTCTTCCAGCACGTGACTTCTCATCCATTAAGACTAGAATAATGTAAGTATATGCCGCTTATGAGATATGTATAAAACCTTATTCAAATCAGATTCTTGAGACGAGTAGAGGAGGGTTTTTCGAAAATTCATATGATATGATACGAGGAGATGGAATTAGAGGATAGTACAAGACTATTAAGGAATAGAAAATTTGAGTTACATATATTAGTTTTGCCTATAATATAATGAGTTTAATCTTTTAAATGAAATTAGTATGGTATCAATTTTAATTATTGACATGGTAGCAGAACCAAGTAGACAAAATTGATCTGAATGAATTAATTTTCTTCCAAAAAAGATTAAGCTAAGATGAGCTTAATAATTATAGTTAAACTATAGTTTGATTGAATGAGAATAAACTACAACTACAACTATTTTATGGTATTAGAAAATATAGGATGAAAAACATGGGGTTAGAAAATATTATCACATCACTAAAAAATGAAGGAGTCGGATTATATATTCTAATTTTACCCATAACTTAATAAATTTAAGTTTTTTTTATGTTGAATTGATATTAAATTTAATATATATTAATTTTACCCATCATGGTTTAATATATGATGGTTTAACCCATCATATATTTATAAATAATATGATTAATTATGCTTTTAGAATTGGTATCTTGAATCTGATTGAAAGTATTAAGAATATTAATATAATCAATATAAAAATATTGAGATGAATATGTAAAATTATTAGATCGATAAAATAAAAAAATATTTTAAATGATAAAAGTATATTTAAAAGAAGCCTATAAATGATCCTTGGTTGATGCCAGTAGAAACATAAGTTAGGATGTAAGTTGAGTGAATTGGGTTAAATTAGGTATAAATTTTATTATTATTATTATTATTATTATTATTAAATAAATAATTAATAATACACTCAATTGATATCTATAATGAGTCTACCAAACGATCAGTTTGGAACGTGTAAACGATTTTTCTCCCAACCTATTTTTCTATAGAAACTTACTATTCTTATTCATGATGATGTGATGTGCATCTAATATATATATATATATATATATATATATATATATATATAGAGGCTCCACAAAGAGGTTTGTCCCTTTGGGTACATCCAATGGATACCTATGGTCTGCACACATGTCTAAATCTCAATAACTTTGATGTCAATTGATCATCGGATTAGTCTAAAAAAAAAATTATTTTTTAGATTAAACTACGACGTTATTTATTACACAGAAACTTTGGCCAATCAACTCATAAGTAGCCGTACGAGCCATACATAAGCCCGACTCCGAAATTAGTTCCAAGATTAACTTGAGACCAGATTTCATCGGATCGATTTAGGTTACGTTATAGTCTCTAATGCGGTAAATTAATCGTATGCATTATGTAGCAGCGGTAGCAACTTGCTCTTCCACTCGACGTTAATCTCATGCAGGTTAGGTATAGTTGTTGCCATGGCATTAATAATGGAGAAGGACATTAGCGAACTGACAAAAACATCAAGTACGATACACTTGGGCATGTCAACGTAACGACGGCAAGTGACTTGGACGTGCCGGATTACCAACCGGCCCACCTTATATAGTCACATCGATTCCACTGTATAAGACTCCTACCAAATCGATTAAAAATGTTTCGACATTTTTAATCGATTTATCATTTATCATTTCTCATGCTAATAAGAGTTAATTATATATTATTCCTTATAATTAGTTATCTTTAATATTTTAATTTTATATTTTAAAAAATATATTAAGATTTCTATATTTATGAAAGTAAAATATTTAGTTTTATTTTATCAGACTTTACTAATGAAAATACTATAACATTATCGGTGATCATATGTTGATTTGTATAGTATTTTCATCGATGGTGTATGAGAAATGTGATTAAATATTTTACTTCATTAAATATAAATATTTTGATATAATTTTTAAAATATATAAAAAAAATAAAAATATTAAAAAATTAATTATATAAAAAATATATAATTAGTCTCACTAATAATGACACACAGATGATGCCACTTTAGAATAATCCTATGAAAGTGTAGCTAAGTTATGGGGTTATATATATTTTGACATTTTTAATCGATCATTTATCATTTCTCATGCTAATAAGAGTTAATTATATATTATTCTTTATAATGAGTTATTTTTAATATTTTAATTTTTAATTTAAAAAATATATTAAGATTTTTATATTTATAAAAAATAAAATATTTAGCTTTAATTTTTCTTGAGACTTTACTAATGAAAATACTATAATGATTTTTACTAGTGAGCATATGTTGATTCGTGTAGTATTTTCATTAACAGAATCGATGAGAAATGAGATTAAATATTTTACTTTCTTAAATATAAAGATTTCGATATAATTTTTAAAAATATTAAAAATAATTAATTATATAAAAATATATAATTAGCCTTACTAATAATGACAAACCAACGATTCTCTTGTTTCTCATGTTTTTCCCAAAAAATGAAAAACATGGACACGTGCTTGCCGACTTGATAAGAGATGCCATATTCCACTTGCGTTTTTGTATGGGACCCAAAACATTAGGACATGTATTTTCCAACCTGATAAGACATGTCATTTTCCACTTATGTTTTGTATCGTATAAATTTACGGGACAGTGACGTGCAGTGTGTATCATGCGATCCGTGACTAGGCAGTGCATTGAAAATTATAAATATATATAAAAACAAAAATTTGATGATTGTTGTAATTATATTATAAATATATAATAAGAGGAAGAAAACTATTAAGAATCAAGATATATTTATAAAAAATAAATCCTTATTTTTTAAGACTATTCTTGTGCTTCAACTTTCTGAGGGACACTCCTTTTAATTGACCTACATGACTATTGAGGGTCACGCATTTGATTTTAGAGGAGAGAGAATCATATTAAAAAACTAAAAATATTAAAAAGTTAATGTAAGATTAAATAATTTTTTTTATCTATATCTATAAAAATTATTTTTTTAAAAAAAATAATATAAGGAATCGTTCTTCCTACAAACTTCAAACCTTTTGTATATTCCCTCGTATAAATTGAAAAAACTTATTTCTCAATCTTCTCTAAATACATTAAAGAATATCTCTTTCTTTATCACAGTAAATCCTAATATTAAGAATCAAGATGTATTTATAAAAATAAAAATAAATCTTAATTTTTTAAGACTATTTTTGTTACTTGAATATCTAATCGGATCATAATCCATCAAAAAAATTAAATTTAATTAAAATTTCTCTAAATAAATTGAATATAATTAGAACATACTAAACTAACAATATTGCGCATTGGAATCATGACTATTGGATCTTTAGTTTCATTTCCTTTGTTTTTCTCTTTTTTGTGGATATAAAGTTGACACGATGGCCCGACAGGATTAGGACGAGAATCTGCAACTCCACTATAAATGCACTGCAAGAGTGCACACAATGGGGTCATCGACCTTCTCATCTCCACAATGCTTGGTCACACCATCTCCCTTCTCCGACACAAGTGGTGCTGCTCTCTGGAGACCAACCATGGCAGCATTGCTCCCATAAGCTTCACCTCTAAGCTCCAGTACCCAAAGCAGCAGCAGCTGTTGGTGCCCAACAATGGTGGAGTGATGAACACCACAAGTTTCAGCTCTACGATACAATATCCAAAGCAGCTGTTGGTGCCCAATGATCATGAAGTGAGTACCGTATATAAGCTTGGTCACAACTACATATCCTTGCTGACAAGATTGATATATACTTACGCATCTAACTTTGCTTTCTTATTTCGCCTCCACGAGTTCGTCTGGTCGCTGCATATTTTGTTTGCATTAGTAGGAACGAAAACACACATCTTAACTCTTGCTCGTCCGACATATTTATCTAGATATTAATAATATATTGAATATATATATATATATATATATATATATATATATATATATATATATATAAAACTGATAAATATGAAAATTTCTAAATTTGAAGGCATATATATATATATATATATATATATATATATATATATATATATATATATATATATATATATATATATATACTTGCATGTGACATCAATCTCCACTAGTTAATTTAATTTATATAATTGTTGAAATTCTTGCTTACATTGGTATCCTTTGAAAGTATTTAGCGTCATTTAAGTTAAGTGTTTTATGTTTTATGTTTTATATACTTGTTTATTTAACAGAAATAAACTATATATATATATATATGTATATATATATATGTATGTATATATGTATGTATATATATATGTATATATATATATATATATATATATATATATATATGTATATATATATATATATATATATATATATATATATATATATATATTATTGATTAAATCACTGGTGACCCTCGTCACATGTATGAGAAAGTATTTAACAAGTCCTTTTACTCTTTTCTTAGAAAATGATATTAACTAAGTGGCAAAACTTGTCACTCAGACAAATGATATTGGTGCAAACGAGGTCATGAGGATACTATCTAATATACTTGTTTGTTTATCATTAATATGTTGAGTTGATTCTTCCAAATTTTAGTTTAAAAAATATTTGATTTATAATACAATGTGACTCTCATCGCATTTTGTACCCGAAATATGTCATATCTAAGTTTATTCTTAAATTGGAAGAGTATGTTTGAGTTGATGAAATGCACCAAGCAAATCATGTCAACATCACTTGGCCCTCATCACATGTATGAGAAATTATTTGACATGTCCTTTTATTTTTTCTTGAAAAATGATTTTCACTAAGTGGCAAAACTTATCACTCAGACAAATGATATTGGTGCAAACGAGGTCACGAGGATACTATCTAATATACTATCTTCTTCTTCGTTTATCATCAATTCGTTGAGTTGATTCTTTCATATTTTAGCTTAAGAAATATTTAATTCATAATGTAATATGACTCTCATCGCATTTTGTACCCGAAATATGTCATATCTATGTTTATTCTTAAATTGAAAGAGTATGTTTGAGTTGGTGAAATGCACTAAGCAAATCACGTCAACATCACTTGGCCCTCATCACATGTATGAGAAATTATTTGGCAGGTCCTTTTTTTCTTTCTTGAAAAATAATTTTTGCTAAGTGGTAAAACTTGCCAATTGATAAATGATATTAGTGCGAACGAGATCACGAGGATACTATCTAATAAACTTGTTCGTTTATCATTAATATGTTGAGTTGATTCTTCCAAATTTTAGTTTAAGAAATATTTGATTCATAATACAATGTGACTCTCATCGCATTTTGTACTCGAAATATATCATATCTATGTTTATTCTTAAATTGGAAGAGTATGTTTGAGTTGATGAAATGCACCAAGCAAATCATGTGAACATCACTTGGCCCTCATCACATGTATGAGAAATTATTTGACATATCATTTTATTCTTTCTTGGAAACTGATTTTCACTAAGTGGCAAAACTTATCACTCAAACAAACGATATTGGTGCAAACGAGGTCACGAGGATACTATCTAATATACTATCTTCTTCTTCGTTTATCATCAATGGGTTGAGTTGATTCTTTCATATTTTAGCTTAAGAAATATTTGATTCATAATGCAATATGACTCTCATCGCATTTTGTACCCGAAATATGTCATATCTATGTTTATTCTTAAATTGAAAGAGTTGGTGAAATGCACCAAGCAAATCACGTCAACATCACTTGGCCCTCATCACATGTATGAGAAATTATTTGGCAGGTCCTTTTATTCTTTCTTGAAAAATAATTATTGCTAAGTGGTAAAACTTGCCAATTGATAAATGATATTGGTGCGAACGAGATCACAAGAATACTATCTAATATACTTGTTCGTTTATCATTAATATGTTGAGTTGATTCTTCCAAATTTTAGTTTAAGAAATATTTGATTCATAATACAATATGACTCTCATCGCATTTTATTCCCGAAATATGTCATATCTATGTTTATTCTTAAATTGGAAGAGTTTGTTTTAGTTGATGAAATGCACCAAGCAAATCATGTCAACATCACTTGGCCCTCGTCACATGTATGAGAAATTATTTGACATGTCCTTTTATTCTTTTTTGGAAAATGATTTTCACTAAGTGGTAAAACTTATCAAACAAATGATATTGGTGCAAATGAGGTCACGAGGATACTATCTAATATACTATCTTCTTCTTCGTTTATCATTAATATGTTGAGTTGATTCTTCCAAAGTTTAGTTTAAGAATTATTTGATTCATAATGCAATATGACTCTCATCGCATTTTGTACCCGAAATATGTCATATCTATGTTTATTCTTAAATTGAAAGAGTATATTTGAGTTGGTGAAATGCACCAAGCAAATCACGTCAACATCACTTAGGCCCTCATCACATGTATGAGAAATTATTTGGCAAGTCCTTTTATTCTTTCTTGAAAAATAATTTTTGCTAAGTGGTAAAACTTGCCAATTGATAAATGATATTGGTGCCAACGAGATCACAAGAATACTATCTAATATACTTGTTCGTTTATCATTAATATGTTGAGTTGATTCTTCCAAAGTTTAGTTTAAGAAATATTTGATTCATAATACAATGTGACTCTCATCGCATTTTGTACCCGAAATATGTCATATCTATGTTTATTCTTAAATTGAAAGAGTATATTTGAGTTGGTGAAATGCACCAAGCAAATCACGTCAACATCACTTGGCCCTCATCACGTGTATGAGAAATTATTTGGCAGGTCCTTTTATTCTTTCTTGAAAAATAATTTTTGCTAAGTGGTAAAACTTGCCAATTGATAAATGATATTGGTGCGAACGAGATCACAAGAATACTATCTAATATACTTGTTCGTTTATCATTAATATGTTGAGTTGATTCTTCCAAATTTTAGTTTAAGAAATATTTGATTTATAATACAATGTGACTCTCATCACATTTTGTACCCGAAATATATCATATCTATGTTTATTCTTAAATTGGAAGAGTATGTTTGAGTTGATGAAATGCACGAAGCAAATCATGTCAACATCAATTGGCCCTCATCACATGTACGAGAAAGTATTTGACATGTCCTTTTATTCTTTCCTGAAAAATGATATTGACTAAGTGGCAAAACTTGTCACTCAAACAAATGATATTAGTGCAAACAAGGTCACGAGGATACTATCTAATATACCACCTTCTTCGTTTATCATCAATGCGTTGAGTTGATTCTTTAATATTTTAGCTTAAGAAATATTTGATTCATAATGCAATGTGACTCTCATCACATTTTGTACCCGAAATATGTCATATCTATGTTTATTCTTAAATTGGAAGAGTATGTTCGAGTTGGTGAAATGCACCAAGCAAATCATGTTAACATCAATTGGCCCTCATCACATGTATGAGAAATTATTTGACAGGTCCTTTTATTCTTTCTTGAAAAATGATTTTTACTAGGTGGTAAAATTTGCCACTCGGTAAATGATACTGGTGCAAACAAGGTCAAGAGGATACTATCTAATATGCTATCTTTTTTTTTTTTCATTTATCATCAATGTGCTGAGTTGATTCTTCTAAAAATTAGCTTACGAAATATTTGATTCCTAATGTAATGTGACTCTCGTTACATTTTGTACCTAAGATATGTCATATCTATTATTGTTCTTGAGTCAGAAGAGTATGTTCGATTTGGTGAAATGCACCAAGTAAATTACTTATGAATCATTTACTTTGCAATGAAATATTTTCTTATTGTGCTCAAAATAGTCTTAATATTTCAGCTTCAATCACTCATACGATATATTATATATTTCAATCACTCATACGACATATCGATTCACAAAGGAGATAGCTAAATATTATGTATTTCACATTTCATATTTACATCATCATCTTAATACTAGTGTGTACCTTAATGCAAGGATTGGAATTACTTTATCATTGTAAATTGTATTTAAATTGCTATAATTGAAAAAATATATATACTTGTTACATTTCTCAACTTCGAAATTTATTTTATGTTACAGGAACTTTTATATCTTCAACACAAGAAGAACATAATGGAAGCTAGAAGCTTATTTTATGAGTCGAAAACCCAATTAGATGTGATGTTAGCAATCGATTTGTTACAAAAACTAGACATTGACTATCATTTTACTGATGAGATCGATGCGGCTATTGAATCCTTATACAACAAGCGATCTAATATACTCGGTGGAGAAACAAATAATTTTGTCAACGTTGCTCTTTTATTTCGACTACTAAGACAAGCTCGATATCCTATATCCTCCGGTAAGTTCTTCTAATCTTATTTGTCATTTTATCATGATTTATTAATGATAAATAACTCTTACCTATTTGAAGATTCAAATTAGTTCATAGTAACTCACAAGCCGTTCTGAAGAGGCAAAGAAACGTAACTCTCACCAAGAAATCTAATGCAAAATTGATATTAGTAGTCACCACCACAAATTCATAATAGTAGTAATATTTGAGTTCCTCCATTCGCTTGCTGATAGAAGCCATAAATCCAACTCAATATGTACATTTCACAATAGTAGTAATATCGATAGCTATCGATCCAATTTTCTATTGTTGAATTGAAAAGCATATGGCTACATGCATTTTTATTTGTGTTTCTTAAGATAAATCATTTCAATTTAGTAAATTTAATTGTACGGAAACCTTTGTCTTTTTAGATGTCTTCCACAGGTTCTTGGATGACGATGGAGAATTCATGACATCTCTTACCGAAAAGATTGATGGAATGATAAGTTTATTCGAAGCATCAAATTTGAATACTGGCGAAAACATACTTCATAAAGCCAACATATTTGCTACCGATTACCTTAAGTCCTCAATGGCATACATGGAACCCGATTCTGTCAAATGCATTCAACAGACATTAGATCATCCATACCATATGAGTTTGCAGAGATATAAAGCAAGACAATATCTTAACCATCAGCGCGGAGAAGAAGGAAGGAAAGGGGTTATCCAAGAGCTCGCGAGGACCGATTTCGTTTTGATTCGGTCATTGCATCAAAAGGAATTGAACGAGATTACATGGTACATTTTCTTTTTTATGCAAGAAAGAAATACTCATTCGACACCAAAAAAAGTTTTACTTTGGAAGTCTCTAATTCTTATTAGTTTTTGATGTCGATTAGTTTCCATGAGAGATCAAAATCGAAAACAAGTACATGATCGACATAAAATAATTGTCGAACTAAAAAAGAAACATTTTCTAAAGTTTGAACTAAATAGTCCCTACAAATTCTACAAAAAGTGATAAGAGAAAATTGAAGAAAATAAGATTATTTTTGTCATTATGAAGACCCGATTAAGTGTCAATTTTCCAACTTGTTTAATTTTCTTTGTGAAATGTATGTGTTTATGTAGTTCATTGACATGCTTTGGTGGTGTTATAGCTGGTGGAAGAACTTGGGATTAGCACAAGAACTAAGATTTGCCCGAGATCAATCGTTGAAATGGTACACATGGTCGATGACAATTCTTCCGAATCCCAAATTCTCAAAGTATCGAATAGCATTGACGAAAGTAATTTCGTTTATTTATCTTCTCGACGACATATATGATGTACATGGATCACTGGATGAACTCCACCTCTTCACAAAGGCCATCGATGAGTAAGAATGAATCATCACTTCTTATGCCACAAAATTACTTGAGGACTATATGTTTATACCAAACTTAATGGATTGCAGATGGGAGATTTCTGCCATTGATTCACTTCCTTTCTACATGAGAATATGCTACATGGCACTGTACAACACCACCGATGAGATCACACAAATGGTGTTCAAGGAGCATGGATGGAATCCAATCAACTCTTTGACAAAATCGGTACATTACACATTTCTTTTGTACATCAAATTACTTTGCCTCAAAATAAATATGCGTCTCTCTCTCTCTCTCTCTCTCTCTCTCTCTCTCTAAAAGGATAACATACAGCTTCTTTGAATTTGCAGTGGATAGCGTTATGCAATGCATTTATGGTGGAAGCGAAATGGTTTGCACATAGCCGTGTTCCGATGGCTGATGACTACATGAGAAACGGCACGATTAGCTGCGGTGTGCCGGTGGTTTTGATACACATATTCTTTCTTTTAGGACAAGGTTTAACACATGACAACGTGAATCTTATAGAGAGTTATCCGAAGCTAATATCTTCTCCTGCGAAAATTCTTCGACTTTGGGATGATCTAGGAAGTGCCAAGGTATAAAACTATAAATAAATGATTTCCAATTTCCACTAAACTTAGTGTAATTAACCTTGCACTAATATAGGATTTAATTATCATGTTACAGGATGAGAACCAAGATGGATTCGATGGGTCGTACTTGGAATGCTTCATGAAGGAGAACCCTTATTTCTCGGGGCAAGGTGCTCGAGATCATGTGATGCTAATGATATCTAAAGCATGGGAGGAGCTCAATAAGGAGTGCTTCTTCTCTTCAAGCTCCTTATCTCAAGATTTCGTCATGGCATGCCTAAACATGGCACGGATGGTGAAAGTGATGTATAGTTACGATGACGAGCAGAAGCTCCCTTTGCTTGAGGAGTACATAAATCTGTTGCTTGTTGGAAAGGTTTAGGATGTTAATTATGGAATGTAAATCTTATTTTGAAGTTCTAAACCAAAGCTTGAGAGTGTCGAGTATTTTTATCATCATTTGATGGTATCAACAGTCGATGACATGCTGACTGAAATATCTAATTTCTTCTACTTTTGGAAAGAAAAAAAAAAAGGGATCATATTGTTGTTGGTCATCCATGTAATATCCCATTTACTCCGACAACAAAAGTAAAAAGATGAATTGAATGAGTTATAAGGACAAGATGCACGTTAAATTGGTGCTGTGCATTTTGAGATAATTGGTGTTATGGATCAGATAGCTCATTGAACCGGATCATGATATGATAAATTATTGAACCTTTTTGGTCCTTGGAGATGATATAATTGTTAATATTATTTTTTGAAAGAGGTTCGACATGTTATAAGTATTTTTCTTTTCTAAAGGTTCAATATATATATTTTTAATTTCTATCTTGGTTTTTTTTTTTTTCTATTTGGTTTAATCTTAAACCAACAGTACCTTATGATCTCTTTCTTTCTTCACAATAATACCCTGCAGTCACAAAAAATTAGTATACCATGATTACAAAGATGACTTGAGTCAATGAGTTACTCTATCCTATTGGATAGTTCATTTTCTTAGGTTTGACGGAGAAAGTTGACTAAACCCATCCGTGCTTCCTTTTCAAACTTTTCCACCATAAATATGGGAACCTAATTTTCTAAGTGATTTGGACGACAATTATATTGCATTTGTCTCAAAAGATTGTGTTCGAATGTCAACGTCATTGATGTCCAATTTTTTTTCTCTGCCAAACATAAGTTAGATAAGAAACGCATTGTCTGTCAGATAAGTTAACTCTGACGATAAATCTTTTGGAGACACAACGACAATCAAGTTCTAAGATGTCGGACGACAAGCCACAAAGTCAAAATAAGAAGCATGCCACGAGGAGAAATCGCTTGGTTACACACACCATAGCAATTAAGTACGGAGAGTTGCAAGCATGTGTCCGCATGAAAGCCACAAAAGATCGTATTTACCTACCATTCAAGTGTAATACAAGTACTTACTTTCACTTTATAGAACATTTATGTAAAAGTTATCATCCATCCGAATTCCACCCACCCCAACTCGATTTATCATCTACCCAAATATCCTATCATCCAAAATCCGATTTAGGTGCCTATTTTCCTATCAATGCTCATACCAATCCTGACAGGCTTCGGTGCCGTGATAAGAAACCTGAGAGCAAGCGTTGAAGGAACTCCATAAGAACAATCAACAATGCTCCATTCACAGATAAGAGTCACTAAGATGAACGTAAAGTTGAAGAGACATCAAATGTTCAGATTTTGATTGGCAGGAGAGAATGGGGTTGATTCTGTATATCCATCAACAGTCATCAGCTTGATGTAGGTGTACATGCAAAACAGCACATGCCATCGCTTCCTGCTTCACTGATCTCCCTCAGAATACAGTCACTGAACTGGAATATAAATAACACCGATGCAGCATCGGACATACTGCGATTGGGCATTGATTCGTGTAAGTGACATTTTGTGCATTGCAGGATTCCAAGTGATTGGTGGTGATCATTCACGTAAGTTTGCGACTGCAGGTCTGAGCAGTGGATCCATCTTCTTGTTACCAAGGGGAGATACATGGATGCTATAACTTGGAATCCTGTTTCCAGGGAAATCCACCTTCAAATGCTTGCTCCAGCACATCCTCAATGCGCTTCACAAGTAGCATCTGTCAAAAAGTATTAGCAAGAATCTTAGTCAGAATCTCTTTTCAAGTGCTGCGGAAAAGTGATTCTTCTGGCACATAAGCATCAGAAATCAGTAACAAATTCTTAGTCCATACAGCGAGTAACGAATTGGTATTTAGGATTGATGGGATATGAATCTAAGGCATGCTACACTTTCCAGGTTGGACATGAATATACTTCGTGAATCAACTAGTAGCATCTTAGGAAAAGAATGGATTTGACATGGTGTAACCAATTCAAAAAATTTAAATCATATTGCAAAGATAATAGAGATCTAAAGATAATACTCATCAATGTTATGCCTCTTATTTACATGTCCAAGAATGATTAACAAAACAAAAACAACCATTTATTGGTTCTTCCAGATGGGTTTGAACTTTGAAGTCCCAAAAATCAAGAAATAAAAATAAAAAAGGAAACAGCTAAAGACTGAATATGACCAATACCAATCTGATTCAGCAACATGGACCAGATTCACCCAGTCAAGATTTTTAGTGTTGATCCCAAATTCCAGTTACAATTCCTCAAACATCGAGACCGATTGTTGCCTATTATGAATGACGGAGTTATCTGTTGCAGTTTTATGGTTAAGAAATTAACGATGTTACATTACAAAATTCTCTGGCATTTTTATAAAAAGCTCTACCCCACAAAGGAATTGCCAAGATAAGTCACAGACTAATGAACACAGGAAGTATAAAAATGTTTAGTGAAAGAAATATGCGACAACAATCATGTTTAGTGGCTGGAATTTAGTCAAGAATGTTAGATTGGTAATATAGCAACAGGAATGAAAGTAATGGAAAATCAGCCATGCTGGTATTTTTAATGAAAAGTCAAGATGGATGCCTACAGTTCTCCAAGCACCAAGAAAGAGAACAAAGAGGATAAAAGATTCCTGGATGGGTTTTGAAAAGAAACTAATATATGTGTATAAAATTAAAAAATAACATTTTTTAATTATAATAATTGCATCAATCTAAAAAGGACCTGCAAGATCTTGTTTTCATTTCATAATTGCCATCAACTTTGTAATTGCTCACTTAAATCCTTCTGCTTGAATTGCATTGCTAAATAAACTTCTATCTAATTTCCAGGTTATTTTTTAAAAGAAAATAATCAGTTGATAACCTCAAAATGCATCACAATATGCATAATATTTGCATATACAATTTCAAAATCCAGCAACTAAGTGAATCATATATCTTCCAGACAATATAATATGCATCAAAAAGGGCCAAGCAAAATATAACCATTGAAATCAATGTACCTCCATGCCATCAAGAACTGCTGATGGAACTTCAGTTAAGTCCTTCAAATTTCGTTCAGGCAATATAACTCGTTTGATGCCATATCGATGAGCCGCCAATACCTTAATTAAAAAGAACAGACTGTAAAACTACTTTTGACAACATAATCATACAAAAAATAGGGCTTTCAACATTTTTTTAGAGTATACCAGATATAAGAGGGGCATAAAACATAGTATCGGATACCTTATCCTTGATACCACCGACAGGCAATACAAGGCCTCTGAGAGTCATCTCCCCAGTCATTGCAGTATCTGCCCTAACTTTTCTTTGACTGAACAGTGATACTAATGATGTCACTAAAGTTACTCCCGCTGATGGTCCATCCTTCGGCACAGCACCAGCAGGAAAATGTATATGAATATCTTGATTCTCGAGCAAATTAATTTCACCAGTTGCTGACAGCTTAAGATCTGCTGCTCTTGTCCTCACCTGCCATGTAGAAACAAGCTAAAATCAAATATATGACATATAGAAAACTAAAGGTGATAACTCTGACTCTGGAAGC
The DNA here is from genome assembly GCF_036884655.1 of Musa acuminata AAA Group. NCBI lineage: Eukaryota > Viridiplantae > Streptophyta > Magnoliopsida > Zingiberales > Musaceae > Musa > Musa acuminata. Next base: position 705,922 of record NW_027020324.1, read on the forward strand.
TAGTATAATTTACTTGTTTGAAAAAGGAAACATAAGTTCAAACAGAAACTGGGAAAGCTCGCAAATGACAGCTGGTACACAGGCATACGTTACTCACAGACGATGCAGCATCAATAGATTTCAAAAGACAGTTTAGTAATACCTAAATTTTGTATCCTAGCACAGAGGAACTCTTTGAAGGTTTATCAATTCTTATACTCATGCATGGATTTCAGCTTGGGATTGATTATCCTCTTCAATTGCATGCAAGAATTTAAATCTCACTATTTTATTGACTACGATATCCGATCAGGTTGATATGATACCACTATACCAAGCAGTATATTGACCCAGCCGGCGTTACCAGAAAACTAAAAAAATGCATACTAACTGGTACCAAACTATATGATCTGACACCAGTTCTTGGCCAAACTCTACACAACATATGCTAGTTTTAGAGTATATGTATGGACTGTTTTGTTGAGCATATTCCTAGTGCATTTAAATTTGGGTAAATGAATAATTTTGGTTTGTCCTAAGGAAATATATGTTTGGATGAACTTGAGACCTATAAGCAATCTCTTATGAAGTCATCCCCACCTTTGCTATCAGGCTGGTGGGTAAGGGTACATCTACCTCGCATGTTTCATCTCACAGAATACCAGTAATAATAATCTCTGTTTGAAATTTATATATAGGACATATAAGATGATCCAATTAAAAGAACTGAAAAATGCACAAAGAAAAAGAAGTTCAAGAAATTAAAATCCTTCAACTTGTGGTGCAGATGAGAAAATAAAATATGCATGTATTGCCAAAAATATTTTGTGTACCAAGAGCACAACACTCAACATGAGAAGAAGCAGATGAAACAAAGCAGATAGAAAATACCCATGTAAGAGCTATTTGTGCTGATTCTTTAATAACATCACCAAGTTGTCCAGTAAGATGCAAATCACCCTTGCCCATCATTGCTGTGGCTTCAACAAATTGAACCTCTCCACCAAAGGATGTCCAGACAAGCCCAACAGATACTCCTGGAGTTGCTAACCGATCTGCAGTCTCACTATCATCAAATCTAGGAGGCTGCAGTTTCCATGTTGGCTATATCTTAGTAATTTTTTATGACAAGTTACAGTTGAGTACAAAACATGATAAGAATAGTTGCACTGAACTAAAGATAATGGATGAGTGAGTACCCCAAGCACTTTTTCCACCATAGCCTCATCTACAAGCATCACCAAGGCACTTGTGAAAGAATTTGATATCTCCTGTCTACTGACACTCATAGGAATAACTTCCGTTTCAATGTCAGCACCATCAGCAAGTCGTGTGTCCAAAAAGGAAGTTGTCATTGGGTGTACATCTTTGCTAAGTTGCATGGTGGAATCTTGCTCAGCAACCTTGACAGCAGCAGCACGAGCCAAAGTAGCTAGGTTCCTCTCCAGATTACGTACGCCAGCTTCTCTAGTATATCTCTGAATTATTAGCGTCACCATACCCTATTCAGGCATTAGGAAGGACTAATTACTGACAGGACATTGTTATACATCCATGACAAGGAAAACTTAACTGCCAACATGGAGAGTCACCCAACAAATAAAAATGATGCCTAGCCACTCATTGGTAAAGAGTGCTGGATCATGATCAGCAAAATGGTATGTGAAAGAAAAGAATCATGCTTGCCATCACTGTTGATTAGGACCTCTGGGCATGAAGAAACGATTATTTGACTTATTCATGTATCTTTCAACACCAACATTCAGGAAAAGAGACAGCGAGCCATAAAAAGTTTGAGAATGCTAGCCCCAAGGAACACAATCTAATTTGTGGTGCCATTTGATCCTCTATATGTTTAGTAATGTGATTACTTTCAAATCTAATGTACACATCTAGACAGGTAAAAATAAAGCATCTCTGTATTCTTCATAGGCTCATAGACATGGATACACGTCTAAGTATGACTTTTAGTTTTCTCAGTTAAAATAACATCTATGTTGTTTGTTAGCACATTGGCTCATTTGTAGCTTCAAGATGAATCACTGACTAGAAAAGCTTTACAAGAAAAAACATGTAATTGCTCTATGATTTGCATGAGCTTTAACTGCCACCAAGAAGTTAGAAATTTGTATCCACCAACTAGCATGACTTTTTGGAAAATACTTCTCTTCCATAACTTCCCCTGATGGCACTTTATATCAGCTTTATGGAATTGATCTAAGATATTAACCAATTATAAACTTTTGATATATATTCCATGATTATTCCCACCTATCAATTGCGCTTATAATATGCTTGAAAAAGGCTAGAATGTAGATGATCTTTAACTACATAACAATTGCATATATGGGGCATCTTTTTTTTTTGTGTCTACATGAAGGAACTAACCATGAATGTCTACCTACATCCAACTACTTGCATAGACACTTCCAAAAATGTATGTTATGAAGCTGCGATGTACTTTCATATGACTAAATATTATCTATTTTCCAAATTTACAATTATATTAGCAGAATACTTTACATCAGTGTAGCCAACTACGTGCATAGCATGGACACTAATAAGCAGGATGATTATGGCTGCCATTGTTCCCCAGCTTAGGGTCAGGAAATTTCACTGAGTACATGGTTCAAATCATGGAATAAATGGAAATTAGTGCATTTATCCTCCATAACATAGGATATAAGTTGTTAGTCAAAAGATAATGGTAAAATGCTTGCATATAACCAGAGTTATAACCATGGTTTAAAAGAATGGTTGGACCACAAGTTCACTCTTATCGATGTCTCAGTACTCCAATAGTCTGACAACTTGTCGAAATAGTTATTATACTAGTTTCTAAAACCATGATATATCTACCCATGATATAACTACCACTCCATTAAATAGGTTATATCTTCAAAGCATTCTGCTTTTTGGTTCAATGAAAACCAGAATGGGAAACAAAATTTTAAAAATATGCTCAACCTTAAAAGATCTACTCATTGAACACCTTCCTTAACCTCATTAACAAACTATAATGCAAAAATTAATTAAACTGGGTTTAGTCATGTTAATTGAACACTAGACTGAGGAAGAGTAAAGAATTCCTGTTCTCTAATATTCATCCAAAAAAAAAGAAAAATACTATTTTATTCAATCAAATAATATCATTAACATGTTATTTATTTAATGAACAACATATTATTGCCTGATAGCAGAGTAAGTGCCTAAAAGTTATTAGTATCAGGTTGCTTTCGATATCCAGATCAGTTCCTGGTTACCTGGAAAGTCAGCATCCAGGCACTTCAGTTTCACCTAATCTTAACAGAAAAATAATGATGATAATAAGCTCGGTATTGACAGTGCGGGTAAACGTTGATCCCAACCATGTTCATTGAACCTTAAAAATAATTTTGTTGCACTTAGATTGATGATCTTTGATAAAAATGTATTTGGATTGCAGATTTGGAGCAAATCAGAAACATATAACTTTTCTTCCATGCGTAACTGAGGCTAAAATCCATCTAAAAAAAAGAATATAGAGATGTCACACACAAGCATGTCCGAAACATTAAGAGGACTGACTAAAAATCTCCTAGTAGACTAGCCAAGAAGATACGTTAGAATTCCTATTGCAGAAAAAAATACAACACTTGCAAATTTCAACAAACTACTGAGCAGACAGTAATAACATTATTAGCGCAAAGCCATAAAAATACATCATTTTGCAGAAGATTGTGATGAAATTTATATCAATATCATAAAAATTCATCATTTTGGGGGAGATTATTATGAAATAATTAATATCAATATCTTGCAAATAGAAAAATTTTCACTGGCTCATGAAGGTTGTTCCATTACTAATGAACTGACATGAGATAAAGTTCTACCTCAGGAATTTGGAGGAGCTCAGAGCTTAAACCATGCTGGTCTAAGACTCGTGGTATAAGATGCTTCATGGCTATATTCAGCTTTTCATCAGGTGTATATCCAGGAAGCTCAATGACTTCCATTCGATCCAAGAGTGGCGGAGGAATAGGTTGAATTCTATTTGCAGTCGCAACAAAAATTACCTTTGACAGGTCAAAGGGGACGTTCAAATAACTGAAAAGACAAGTTAAGTAATTTACTTGAACTAAGAAATAAGATACAAAACATATATTGAGGTTATGTAAAAGATAAATTCCTCAGAAAGCATCTTATAAAACTTTATCCATCTCCATACCATCTAAATAATACTGATAATCTAATGAGAAGGAATTGACCACCATCCACGGAAAAAATCTAGTACCACCACATCAACAAATGAACCCTCTCAGAGTAAATCAATTTGGGACAAAAGGCATACGAAACAACAAACAAATTAATTCTAGTTTGTTGAAAAATCAATTGTACTTTCAGTTGCCCTCAATACTCCAAAGGCAGTACAGCACCTATTGGGCTTATGGTTTGTAACAGAAATTCCTTGAGTAATAAAAAAAAAATGGAAAGAGAAACCAACCATAAAAATAAAAATTGAAGGGCAATTTCAGAATGAAGCTATTCAATTAGTAAATAAGGAAACAAAACAGTGCATCTTGAAATAAACATGTGCAAGGGCAACCTATGCAAGCAAACAATATTAATGAAATTTTCATATATTTAAAGAGAAGAACTAATGCAGTAGTGTAAGCGTAAAAGATCACACACTATAATTTCATAATCCAGGATACTGATCATTAAAAGTCTTGTTCTGCTCTGGGTCAAGGACTTCCAATAATGCAGATGCAGGATCCCCACGAACATCAGAACCTGTCTTGTCAATTTCATCAAGCAGCATAACCGGATTGCTAACAGCCACTCTCTGCAGTTGTAAGTGATATGAATTGTAGATGTTGACAACTGAAACAATTTTCATATAGCCATTGAAATAAAGCAACCTCCACAGATAACCAGACAAGATACTAAAATGAAAGAAATATTAGGCTTAGTCTGCAATACTCTATAAGTAACATAAAAGACTTAATAGTGGTAATTGATTACTAAGTGAAAACTACTAATGATCAGGCTGACAAAAAATGAAGCCATGACTGCTGAACCTAAGTCAACTTGCTCTGGAAAAGATCAGATTCAAAATAATTACATGCTAGATACTAGAGGCATTATTATAGGTTTTAAAGCCTCGAGGCATGATTGAGCAAGCCTTCATGTCGAAAGTGGCTCTTTAAAGATGTTTCCTATGAGTATTGAAGGCATTTTTGTACACTTAAGAATATAACAGGAATCATAAGGTTCCACAAATTGCCAAAATGTTAAACAAATATTCAGTTCTGCCCTAATCTTATGTATCATTGTTATTTAAGTGCAAAAACAATCGAGGTAAGAATTGTCATAGAAGCACTGAAGCGTGCTGATAGCTTTATGGCATAGTAGGATTCCTTGCTATGTTGATCAGCATACCCCTGTACTAACTAGCATAGGCCAAAAATTTGGTCTCACCATATGTTAGCAACTTGAGTAAGGATTGGCATGGCCACTGATATTATTTTTGGCACAATACATCTCAACCATGCCAACACATGCCGAATGGCTTGACAATCCTTGATTGGGATGTCTATAGCAAGGTTCGTTATACCGTACCGTACCGGCGTTTCGACCCGGGCTCGGTATGGTATGGTACTGGTGTACCGGGCGGTACATCAGGGCATACCGAGCGGTATAATACTGTAGCACTGTAACGGTACCGGACGGTCCGTATACCGATAACCTGTCGGACCAGTACGTACCGCTCAGTATGGGTGGTACGTTTCGGTATGGCAGACCTTGGTATATAGTAATAGATTTTTAAAGATACAAATAGCAAAAGAAAGAAATAACAACAAAGAAAATGTTTCATAAAGTTTAAAAGTTTTCATTTCTGTTTTATTAGCAAAACAAAATGGTATTTGTTTGGCCTATTACTCATTATTGTTTGTCCTTCTGTCATATTGTTTGTATGGGAAAATCATGCTGTGTTCTCAAGATTCTCAATTTCTGCATCCTTAGCTTTATGTAATGTTATCATCGTCATGATGAAGGATTTTCATATCATAGGGGCATGTTGACATATTTCCAGCCCAGCAAAATTCTGTGCCATGCTGTTCAACACAACCCTATGGCCGGCCAGTGCTGGTCAACAGTTGGTCTAGCCACATGTATCTCCGATATGGTATGAATTGACATGGCATGTGCCAAACTTCTTCAGGCACTGCATGTTTCAACTTGTGCCAACATGTGCCAATTAACTTAACAATCTCTGATCATGCTTAATCTATTGAATGATAATATAGTCCAATTTTGTTGTCAAGCCTGGAATTAACTCTTCTACATTAGTATATCAATATTGTAAAGCATAACATAGATGTTAGATTCTATAACTTCTTAGCATAAGCACATGTTATAACTAGATATCAATATCATAATTTTTTGTTTAGCAATACTTGCTTAAGCTTGTGTCTATAACTAACATTCTGAATTTTAAATTAATTCTAGCCCATGACACAAGAACAAAAGAGAACTTCTAATGACAAACTCTAGAGGAAGGATAAGTAAAATGTAAAACTAAAACTAAGCCCCATGATCTGGACATATTAGAAGTGTAAATGAAAAAATTAACAACTAACCTCAACCAGGCAAAAAAAAGAATACACAAGAAAAGAAGATTACTTCACCAAACAATATCTTGCAGTAGAAAAGTACAAATGCAAACCTTTAATCCATCAATTAAACGTCCTGGCATGCTTCCGATGTACGTCCTTCGGTGTCCTCTTATATCAGCCTCATCCTTGACACCACCTAGAGATATACGTACAAATTTTCTATTCAGAGCAGCTGCAATTGATGATGCCAATGATGTCTTTCCAACTCCAGGTGGACCAACAAAACAAAGCACAGGACCTCCGACATCTGGTTTAAGCTGCAATACAGTGCATTTGTAAACAGTGGTGTTAATTCTAATTAGATGCAATGTTATTAAAAGTACAAAAAAATAAAGTCACAATATAAAGATAAAAATTTAACCTTTCGAACAGCTAGATATTCAATGATCCGTTGTTTAACTTTGACCAGCCCATAGTGATCACGATCGAGACTTTCTTTGGCAGCTTTAAGATCAAGTTCAGGTTCTTCACTGACTTTCTGCCATGGAAGATCCACAAGAATCTCTAAGTATCCATGTGAACTGCCATATCCAGGCTGCTGAGGCTGCATCTTTTTCAGTTGCCTGCAAGCAAGATCAAAAGGTCAGATCTATTTATTTAATTATCTGACACTTGCACGAAATTAATTGGAAGCCAGACATCGCAGAGCTGTATAGAACCATGGTTCAGGTTTTTTTCTCTTTTGGTGCTCTACAGGTATAGTGCATTGACACTATAAAGAATAAACGTGGTAACATTTTAAGAGTAAACGACAACTAGCAGCATCAAAGCATCATGTTTAATGCATTTTGAGAGCTCCAATAATTAGGCACACTTCTATATTTAGAATCTTATACATAATGAAACTCAATGGTCCCATGCCTCCATCAATAACACCCGGAAAGGGAAAAAGAAAAGAAAACCACAGAAAAGTATAACTGATTTTTTTATCAAACACACTAGTAAGACATACATCTATTTATTCTTTAGTAATAAATAACTGAATGATTTCTTTCTGATGAAAGGAGGCTTTGTATCCTGGTCCTCAATTAGTCAAATCTCAATACGTCAACAATAGATATTATAAGAACATAAGGTACAATCAAATAATCTTTTCCAGCTTGGAGCACATCATTATAAAGGAAACTTAGACAGTTAATCCTACCCTTTTTACCTAAACATATTTTCTCCAAAGTCTTTAATAATCTACTTTGATTCTCATTTAGTATTGAACAAACCTGCTTTCTATTAGTGAGCAACTTTAGACACAGAAGTTAAAACAGTACTACAAAGTTTCAGGTTTTTAAGGATAGCATGGAAAAACAAGAGAGTGCATAAAATATGCATGATGGGAAAAGGTTTAGGAATGAGGATTGAGAATGATTTTCAAATTCTGATGTAGGTAGTTAACGTACTCTTCTGAGCCTTGGTAACAAAATCATTCAACCACAGGAACATGCTTCTCACAATTATTAAAAGAATCACATGGAAAACATGACTCACACTACATAATTAAGAAAGACAGCATGATACAGGAAAAGATTGAGAAATAAAAGTCATTCAAAAAAGACATCATACAAGTGTGGCCTAAACATGCAATAAATTATATATATATATATATATATATATATATATATATATATATATATATATATATATATATATATATATATATATATATATATATATATATATGTAACTTGCCTCAGTAACAAAATCATTCAACCATGGGAACATGCTTCTTAAAATTATTAAAAGAATCACACAAAAAACATGCCTCTCTACATAATTAAGAGAGACAGAGCATGATACAGGAAAAGATTGAGAAATAAAAGTCATTCACAAGAGACATCAGACAAGTGTGGCCTAAACATGAAATTATATATATATATATATATATATATATATGAATGAATGTATGCATGCATTCCTAGTAATGATTTGAGACAAAGCAATTAATTCAGCAATCAACATCTTTACTTTGGTATGTAGGTGGAAAGTGATTATTTCAATAACCTTGTGATTCCAGTTATATAACCAGCTTGTACTTCCTGATGAAAACATATATCGCAGCCACCCAACCAAATATGACACATGGTCAAATGTCATATTACGTATTAAATAGGTAATTAACGCACCTAAGTTCTCTTTGAGCATGCTTCCATATATTAGGAGGCATTCCTGCACTCTGCATCTTTCTCTCCAAGGTAGCCAAATCATCCTCATCATCATCATTATCACCAAGTTCTTCCTTTATAGCCCTCATCTAGAGAAGATTTGAGCATAAGAGATTTAAGGCACCAAATACTCAAAAAGTGGGCAGCTGGAGTAACGAACCTGCAGTCTGAGAAGAAATTCTTTCTGTGATTTTGATAACTGACCCTCAACCTTTCGAGTTATTTTTTCTGCCACATGAATCGACTGTTGAGAAAACAAGTAGATGTTAAGTTTATATTATAAACACTTGTCTAGATATCAATGACAAAATATTAGATATTTTAGAAAAGCCTACTTAGTTACCTTCCTTGCATACCAGTCCACAAAATTACATTAAGATGAAGAAACATGATAATTAATAAAATCAAGGAACAGCAAACTTGACCTGCAAGTGTCTCTCCACTAATTCAGTTGCCTTTGAGAGTCGAACCTTTAAATCAATTGAATCTAGCATTGATAACTGCTCCTCAAAGCTTATCTCAAAGCTAGCAACAAATATGTCCGCCAGCCTATGCACAGGAACTGTCTCAAGAAGAACTTTTGTCCTACCAACAGTTTTCTGCTTCTGAGAGTGGCATAAGAAATGTGAGCAACCCTATCAGATAACCTAACATAAACTAACAGAGAACGACTTCCAGCCAATGTTACAAACACACAATTTAAACACAAACAATTAACCATAAATACTTCAAAATCCTTTTAAAAAAAATTTGAAATCACAGAGCATAATAATACAGTTACATACCATAAGCTAAGACTCATGGAAAAGATGTGCAAAAATATAACTCAGGTTTTTTATAAAAATGTCATCTTATAAGATACTTGGGGTTTAAATACAAGCGAGATGGTCTATATTTTTGTTAGTGTTGTTATATTGTTTGACCAAACCCTACTGTTTTAAGCCAATAAGCACAATTTTATGTTAATAGAAATGTTCAAAATAAAACATTTTACCTGCTCAAGAACAGAAATTAGCTCCATGGCAGTAGCTTTAAACTGGCGAGATAGCAGAACAAGATCTGGATCTTGTTCTGCTTGCTCCAGCTCTAAGCAACCCCAAAAAAAAAACATAACAATGTGTTAATGCCTCACATGCAAGAAACTGTCCAAGGATTTCTGCAAAAAGAATTGTAGTTATCACTACAAGTTTTACTATTGATATATGTGCACATAGAGATAACAAATCTCAAGGTTATTCACCCAAACACTTCAAAAGGGAAGAAGGAAAACATCAATCAAACATCACGGTAAAAGACAACCAACATTCCTTAAACTTAGCCTCATGTCCAAGTGTGTAATCAGAATACACAACAAAAAAAAATATTGGTATATAAGAGAGAATCATAAGTTGCTGTGGAAACATGAAATATTAGAAGATACATCTATAAGAATTATAAAACCAAAGAGATCCACATCTGGTTTCATTAAGTTGGGTAGTACTTGTTGCTGAAAGTTTTCAATTCAGACTTGACAATATCGTGAATTTAACAGTTTATAAAAACCAAAAGGTCAACTTTATGATATTATATTGTTCTTGCTATTGGATTTTGGAAGCAAGTATAGGTCAGCTTTTCCTTATTCTCAATTGAATCCTAATTAAATAAATCAATATCAAATTATAACCTGTGAAAAGGAATCAAACTTTTCCATTCATTTTTATCACAAACAGAGTAAATTCAAGAAACAATCTACAGAAAAGGCCTTAGAGAACAAAATAGATAAACAAGGACAGCATGACGCTAAATTATAATCAGAATCTTAAGACATTATTTTCCGACTTCCGCTTGCCAGGACCGCCTGTCTTTTTCAAATTATCCCTTTTTACTTGCAGACTACATGATGTACAAGAGTCCTCTATAGACATAAATATGTTGCATCATTCAGCATTTCTGTTTAGAAAAATCTAGTTATCATTTTTAATGTAGTAAGTTTCTCCATTAATTGTTATATTAAACTGTGCTATAGTACTCATTTACTGAATTGCATTGCAGTATTAGAAATGAAAGCAAAATTTTCACGTGACTTGACATATAAGAACCTTTTTTATCATTTACCATACGCATTGAACACCAAAAGACCCAGAGGCAAGGATGTCTCCATTATT